>NC_084986.1:18320799-18620799 GCF_963691925.1 Scomber scombrus | reverse complement strand
AGAAGTCACTTGCAGAGATGTAGGAAACATTTCAAGAGGAAAAGTAGAGAGTAAGAAAGTGTTTACACCAGACACTTTCTCATTTAGTTTGATTGGCTGATTCAGCTAAAAATGATGCCAACAAAACTCCAAATACAGAAAATGTGTTAATAAAAAAGTGGAGTTTGAATAGTTGCGCAATAATAAACAAGGCTGGACTTTTACTGTGGTCATATTTATACTTATTTATGTTTTATTCTTATCTGATAGTAACACCATCAATGTGGTAAAGTTACAGAGACAGGAGTCATTATAATGTTTAATGTTTTTTCAGGCTAAAGGAGATGTTTTCATATCACAGCTGCAAAATTTAACTTACAGTAGACTGACGGTATTGACCATTTTTGCTTCTGTCTATACTTGCAGACTCAAAATGGAAGATAAAGCCTGAATCAAGTCAATATCAGTATCAGAACGGTGCTGTTGTCTCTCATGACGAGTCACACACTGTAGACTGCCTCCAAATCCGCAGCGAGGAGAGAGCGACAGAGAAGGGAACACAGGAGTTGAGGTCAGCTGACTCAAACCGGCAGACACCATCGTCCAAAGCCTGTGTCGGCGAGTCCAGAGATCAGCTGTACAGTGGGGCAGGAGGTTCAGAATCCTCTACAACCCCAGAAAATCTACCTCAAGAGGAGCAGGGAAGCAAAGTCACGCGAGCGGCTAAGAGCTCCTCACCCAAAGTCCGCAGAACCAGCACGAACACTCCTTCGCCACCTGCTGGCAGAACTGAGAAGAAACAGAGATCCAGCTCAAAAACTGTCAGTCCCAACCGGGACACAACAGACAAGAGCGCCACAGCAGCTCAGAATTATCACGCCGAACAGATGAGCAAGTAAGTCACGATTAAGTTCAGTTCAATAAAGTTTAGAATCAGTGCTAAAATCTCCTCTTTGTCTCTCTGTTTAACTGCACACTTCTTCATCTTTCAGGCTGGAGCAAGAGCTGAGGAGGCTGAAAGGCGAGCTGCAAGTGAGCCGACAGAGTGAGCAGGAGCTGCGGAGTCACATCTGCAACTTGACCAACAGCGAGAGGAGCCTGAGACCAGAGGTGTCCCTGCTCAGACAGTCCAACATGCTGCTCCAGAGCAAGTGAGTGGTCAACCAAACCCGATGGAGAAAGCTTGTCTTTGGCTCCTTCTGTGGGCCGTTTTACACATTACATCTGTCTGTAAAAAGGAAGGCAGGAATGAAAACTTAAATTGCATACAAAAAACACTGAGAGATGTTTTAATCTTCAAGAGAATGGATGAATCTCTGTCTAACATGGACCATAATTATTGTCATATTTAGAGATTGTGCCTCACAATTTTCTTCCATAATGCTCATCTGTAAATTAATGATAACTAGTAGGCATTACTTTTTTGCCTTTATTGGATAGAATATAATGACGTGGTAGACAGGAGACAAGGGGACAGGTTTAACTCCAAGGACATTGTGTTTATGTGGCATTTGCAGTTGCCATGGTGCTCCAACTAGTTGAATCTGAATCAAATCTCACACAGTATGAGATCTTTATACATGAGAATATATTTTTTCTCTAAATATTCATGATTGTTATGTACAAACACAATCTTAACATTGAAATCATTGTGATAAACATGGGGTCAATTTGATTCAGCTTTCTTTCCAAATACTGTCTTGTATAATAATCACGATGTCTTCTCTTGTACACACCATAGTAAATGTTGTTCAAAATGTGTCTCCACAAAAAGTTTTATATGTAAAGACGAGATGAGCACCACGAGTAGATTGAACCTGAAAAAACATTACGCTGGAGAAATTTGGCTTAGTCAGTAGAAATTGTCCTTTCGACACGTTTAGCACATCAAAGGTGCTTCTATCACTACATCCACCAGCCAGAGGCTTTAAAAGTCGTTTGAGATGAGCATGTTATGCACAGTTTTCATAAGACATGCTCCAGTTTTTAAATCAAGGTGCTCTCCAACTCAACAACTACAAGAATGATGAGAAACACATTAAACATCTCATGTCAGTCTGGTTGGATGTTGCATTATTCCACTTATTTATTGTCTTATCCTTGATGGTATTTAAAGTGAGTTTAATGCGTCTCCTTCAGGATTCTGTGTCTGAGCAAAACCAAGCAGAGGGACAAACAGACCAGTGCGATGCTGGAGAAGAAGACCAGAGCAGAGACAGAGGCCAGACTCTCTGTTGAGAAACAGTTGGCTGAGCTTCAGGCTCAGAAACTGGAGGAGGCGGCCAGCACGGCACGCAGTCTATCAAACAGGTAAGTCACACCTGTAAGATCTGAAGTGGATTACTGTCTGCTAAATATAATTAAATGCTGCTGACCAAAAGCTTAATGCACACATCATTTTTACTGATTAACATATTTACTTGCATCCTGTATAACCATCTTCCATGTGTTTAATGTTTGAAAAATCAAAACCGACTTTCAGAAATGCCAATGAAATGTTTCTTTCTGTGTGAACTGGTCTTCACTTCAAATGAAACCCCTCACTTACCGCTCAATTATTTTCTCCGTCTCCTACACCAGGCAGGAACACTCTGAAACCCAAATGTTAAGGAAAAGAGTAAAAGATCTAGAGACAGAGTACAAACAACTACAGCTGGAGTATCAAGTGAAAGAGAGTCGTGTGGTAGATCTAGAGAGTGATGTTGAGGTATCTTTTTACTCTACTTGGGAATGAACTTGTGATTTTTAAGTGTCTGTGAGTCTCAAGTGGTCCAGTTCTTGGTTGTCAGTTTGGTCATGTAGTAGTTTTTTGCTGTTTAAGTTTCTGATTTCATGTCTGTATTTCTTTGTGTTTGTAAAACTGGGGTACATTTAGTTTTTATTTTGGCCTGCAGTCAGCATATTGCACTTTATCATCACATCAATATGGAGCATTGTTTTATGGTTCTTTTTTTTCTGACAACAGCTGTGTACATTGTTGTATTGTGTGGTTTTTGATTTAATTTTAATGGCATACTCTCCATGAAGCATGCTGAAATCACTGCATTGCTTTAGAAAATTATTTTCCCAGTACAGGATCACAAAATGTGAGATGTCAAAGTAAGTGTTAACACAGAAAGAATCATCCCTCTGAATATCTCAATAATAATGTGCAGTTTTCATGTTTATTGAAAAGCTGGCCAATTCATCATCAGTGTTTGACAACTGTTTTATCTGTGGTGCTTTGGTTTCCTAAGTGAATGCATGTAAACACATTTCTATATTAACAGAAGAAACAAAGTGAAGCATTGACTGAACTTTTAAAGAGGGAAAATACTCAGGAAACCAAAGCACTGATTCCCTCAGGGGGTCACCGCTCAAAGGTACAACTTCTGTTTTTTCTGTTTTACACACGGTCTTACTGTTGGTGTGTTTTTGGACTCAGGCTCTGGGAAAGTACCGCTGTGTGGAGAAAGAGACGGACATGCTGCTGTCCACTCTGTCAGCCATGCAGGAGAAGGCTCAGCACCTGGAGTACAACCTGAGCGCAGAGACTCGCATCAAACTGGATCTGTTCTCAGCTCTGGGAGACGCCCGCAGACAACTGGAAATTGCTCAAGGTTTCACTCTTTCTCTGAATATTTATTTTGTCTCCTGCACAACCTAATTGAAATTCTTTTGGTATTTGTTTGGTCTGTCGTGTGTGACTTTTTCAGGTTAGTGCCTCCAACAAAAGAGGTTAGTGTAGGTTCTGTTTTATTGTTAGTTAAAACATATAAACCTTATTTGTATAGCACCTTTTAAAAACTGAGTAATTGACAGACAAAGCCAAGGCGGTACAATACAAGCAAAGACAACACAGAGAGCAGTAACAAGGCCAACATTAACAAGATGAAAGTAGAAGAACTTAAAATAAAATAAGGAGTTTATAAAAAGGTTTAAAAAATAAAAAAGAACATTAACATTGAACAAACGACATCACATAAAAGCAAGTCTGTAGAATTTAGATTTAGGAAGTGATTTAAAAATGATAGTTTTTATTGGGAATCCTGGTCCAGTAGCACCACCATGTGGTCAAAAAGCATTTCACATGATCCTACATGGCCCCTTGTCCTCCAGTCCTCCAAACATGGTTTATAACATTAGTATGAGAAAAGATACCCATCTGTTATGTGATATTACATATCATTTTTTATATAACTGCACGTTTGACATAAACTATTGATTTATGTCATTGTCATTAACTCTTAAACATAAGATGCAATAGCAGACAGTTTACACATCATATCAAGAGAGAATGATTCTGCAGCATTTGATGGCATTTTATGCAGTGTGGTGCAAAAACGCTCAGTTTAAATGTCCATACATACAGTGATCAGAGTACAGAGTTATGCACATTCTTAATGTTTTCTAGTTTTGAATGTTCCTTCCTTCTCTTCCTATTGCTCTTCCTATTCCTCCTGATTATAGGTTGACATATAAATTCAACTGAACTTCATGAATGGCTCTAGAGGATCCATCTCCTCACATGTACCTTTGTGTGTCTGACAGATAAAGTGATGAAACAGGACAGGGAGATAAGTGAGATGAAGCAGAAGATTGCGGAGGTGATGGCCGTCAGCCCCAACGTTTCCTACATGGCCCCTCGTCCTCCGGTGCCACAGTATCTCACCAAGTTACTCAACTCCGAGCGCTACATGTTGAATCCACGAGCGCTAATGTACCAGTGTCTGAAGAAATAAAAGGATGCCGTCGCCTCTGTCAGACCATTATAACATTTGAGAAGGGGGCGTTTAATGGATTATGTTACAGAGCTAAATGACACCATGAAGTCATCTACTTCCAGCCATGAGTGGAACCAGAATGATCCTCCACAAGTCAAATGCCTTTTTCTGCACTGTTGGTGCTAACCTGATATTATTCTGTAAAATTTTCTGTTTCCTCCCACATAAAAGGTCGAAGCGTTTCACTCCAAAATAAGCTATCTGATATGCAGAGCTGCTGTAGGCACGAATGTTTATGTAAAGATAAATCAGTCCTTTCAGCATAAACCATCTATTTGGGATGCAACACAGAAAAGCACAACATCGCTGAAATTTCAGAACCTGCAGATTTACTGAAATAATAATCTGATGCTTGATGTGGACATTTCTATTCTAAAGAGAAGAAAGAAAATGAAAGAATGAAATACAAAACAGCAGGGACTAAACTGGGCCCAAACATATTTCATCTTTCATATCAGCCTCATATCAGTAAACATTAATTTGTGTTCCCTGATTTGGGGAGTTCTAATTTTTATGAGCAACTTCTGCAGTTTGAAGCCTCCCACAAGTTACCCACTGTAGTTTTCAAAGATTTGATGACCACTCTAGCAGAATGATTCCTGGCATTAAGCAAAGCAAAGCAAAACAAAGAATTCATTATTATTTAGGTCTTATTATAAGTATTATCACACAAAGTTGAAGAATATGATCACCTTTGTTTGTGAATTATCTTGATCTGTTATGATATTGACTAAAGCATTCAAACTTCTGAGATCTAACAAAGTTAACTTATTATATCAGGAAAATGTCTCCTGTGAAAGGAGCATACTATTTAAAAACTTATGCTCTAAAGTATTTAAGATTTAACGGTGCGACAGATTTTGGTAAAACGTGTTCATTTACATATGATGTCTCAATATAGACAGATGATAAATTATAATATAATATTAAATTATCTCCAAGCTTGAGTTAGTTGTGTTAATGGACTCCTGTTGAATTTTATAAATATAAACATACCTTTATTCGGAAAAAATACAAATATTAGGTTCAAACAATATTTTATACACAATTCTTTCAAAGCATAAATAGAATGATTTACTGATAACATGATAACATTGTCATTTTCTAAATTTTAAATGCAAGTATGCAACAATATGTCTGTTTCTGTAAATAGTGGATTAAGCCAGTTTGAATTATGCTAACATTTTACATGAATATCATGGGTTCAGGCGGTTAACTTGTTAAAATCCAAAATATAAGGCAGTTTGGAATGAGATCTCTCATGTTGATTTAACGGATATTGTCTTTGTTTGAAGCTTCCTGGTTGAATCTGAGAGCTTTTTGAGAACAATTTGTGGAGATGTTTTATTGTTGGAGTGAACTAATTGAAGTTAAAGGTGCACATCAGGAAAGGCAGTTCTTTCTCTTTGTTTCCACTGACAGCTAATCGCTATATTTTGCTGTTTGGCAGCGCTCCTGCTCTACAGTGGCAAACTACTGGAAAAGAGAGAGAGAGAATTAAAATAAGGACAGCGGACTGACTGTTCACCATTTAGTCAGCCTGAGTCCATACTTTGTCCATGAGTTGGAGTTATGAATAACAAGAAATGGTGTTGACCAAACATGGTTCATGAAGTTAATTACTGTGCCTATATACATTACTTTCTAACTGGGAAGTAAAACACAAATTTAATGTGAAAGAGTAATGTGTTTGAATTGAAGTGCTATGTACTGTTTTTGTAGTCTTTGTTTTTTATTTTTTACACACAATGTACAGAATTGAAAATACCCACGCAGCTGAAAAACACTCATGAACTGGATGTCGCCATTTTGGTAGCTTTTTATTTAGAGTGTGTTTCTAGGGTGTTTTATATCAAAAATATTTTTTAGTCTTGCTGTACCTTTATTATACTGCTGTAATTTTGTACGGCAATGTGTTCGTCAGCATGAAATGTGTTTTATTCAACTGTTATTTGAGCACACAGTGTGACTTTAAGTATGTACATGAATATTCTTGTACAAGGGCTAAAGTTTCTTAAAATTTTGAACAAATAATTGATAATTCAAACAATGATGCTCTGAAGGTAGATCATCATGCTCCTGATACAACAGGATTGTTTTTTGTATAAATAATTTAAACAATTGTATTTTGTCATTTGTGAGTCTTTGTATGTTATTCCACTGAAACTCAACACAAATCCCAGCAACTTCATTTATTCACTATACAGATAAAACAGCATCAAAAGACAAGTTGACCAAGGACAGGACCATGCAGAACTCCCGATGTAGGCTCTCTCATGAAAGACTTGATGCATTGTTAATCATTTGATCACTATATTTCCTCAGGTTGTTTTACACCGTTTTAAAATTCAACTAGAAGTCATATGCTCGTAAGGGTCCATTCTCATTCAAAAAATACTTATACACTTAACACAATTCAACACCAAGACCTTACGTGCTGATAGTGTAAATCTTTATTTCAGGAAGTGAAAAAGGGGGTAAATGCATTGCAGTAACAGAGCAGTGTCCAGCATACAGTGTACAAGATGGTAACAAGCATGCCAGGCAGTCCCACACTTGTATTTTGCAGTATCTACAGACCCTGTCATAAGGTAGTCACAGCATTGAGTAGACAAGACTTGGATAGCTGAATTTTTTAATAACGCCATTTCCAAATCAACCAAGTTCCTCCTGTTGGTGTGAGGATGCCGGAAGCCACAGGACATTTCCAGCAGGAGTCAAATTATATAAAAAGTGTACAATAGTGCAAACTAGCCAAGAGATCCATAAACAATTAACAGATAAGAGTGGTCTGAACAAATAGCTGAATATGTAAGTGTGGGAGCATGTTTAAGCTCTGCTATCACACAGAATACTTCAGCTATGAAGAAAACCAATAATTCACTGCTACAATATGTTCAAATTTCAGTCCCAAGATTGACCAAAACTTTTTGGAAAGTCACTGCATGATAAATTACTTGAATCTATCTGCACCATGGATATAATGAGAGATCTTGACTCCTGATGCAAGCTTATTGTGTGCACCAGTTTCCATTTAGATATACAGAAGCATACATGCATTCACCACACCTGTTGACAAAACACCATAGATCATGTGCTTAAAGACCAAAGCATCTTCAAATGGCACCGGACCAATCTCTCCTGTGTAAAATGTCATCTAAACACAACCTTTATTTGAACTAGCCCTAATCAATAAGTGCTGCAATGGGCTACTTTAAAAAAAAAACAGAACCTACAGTAGAAGTTGGACCACAGTCAAGTGACGACACCCTTTTCATAGAAAATAACAGCTTGATTTAAAGAAAGAGTAGCCATTAAAAGCATACATTTAAACAACCACCGGCCTTAGTGCTGGAAGTGAAGAACACATTCAAAAAAAGATACACAAATAAATAGTTGGATTTTGAATATTTTATCTGTAGCTGTTACTCTTTAACTTGTGTTGCAGCCGCATGTTTCATGACTACATTGTATTTTTACAGAATTTTGAAGTAGAAGTGATGTTGCATCTGTTGCACAAACTAGCTTGATGCATTCAAGAGTCTTCGAAAACTGATACAAGGTAGGACAATGCCTCACTCACTGCTCAAGAGAAAGTTAAAAGGACCAGACAACCAGACTAGACCTTACAACACCGTAACACATACACCTCAGTATGCCAGGACAAAGATTTTTTTTTTCATACAACTATTAAACAGTTTGAAGTAAAAATGTTTAAAATACAGTTTTAATACTGACTCAAGGAAAATACTGCTGTTATCCAGTTTTGTTTTGCTTACCTCTACCATTTCTTCACTACTTTAGAACGGAAAGAAATAAGCAAAAAGTGACACATTTGTATTTTCCTTTAAGTTGCAACTAGGATTTCCTCTTTTAAAAGAGAAGCAGATGGCTGTATTGGGTGGGAGGACAAAAAAAAAAAAAAAGATAGAAAGCGACAACCACTTAGTGGCAGCTTTTCCCACCAGAGGATACAAGGACAGGCTGCAGGATCTGCAATCAGACCAAGGATTCCTCCCCCTTTCCTTGCAAAGCTTTCCAGCAACTCGGGAGATGGAGCAAAAAGCTAGTCCTGTCGAAGAGAACGAGGAAGACTGGCAGAAGTCCTGATGAGTCCTCCGCTACGAGGAAACCGTCACCGGATTGAGAGAACCATTCCGGCTGTAGAACTTTGAGAAGGCCTCTTCAAGAACAGATGCAAGCCGTGGCTGATCGCCCTGAAATGGAGAGACAGTGAGGTTTAAGAAACATCTTCTGCGTTGGTTATACTACTAATAGACTGAGTTTTAGAGTCAGCAGGGTCATGATGAACTCCACTAACCTCACTGATGAATCCGAGCTGAACAAGCTCCACAGACAGCTCGTTCACGTTCTCATCTAAACAAAAACACAAGGCAGTCAGAACACTTGCATGGTGACCAAGTGATGAGGACTCAATGGGCAACAAGCCTGTCATGTCAGCATCACTGACTATCACAAATTGTGCCATTAAAGCATTCACCTTTGCTACTGAAGTCATTTAAGGAAACCCTGTGTATGAATGGGTCTTCATGAATACAAGGAGGTACACTCATACCATTAACATTTTACAAACTACAGATTGTAGTCATAGCTGCTGGCACTCATGCAAACACTTCTCTGATAACTAATTTTGACACTGCGACTAATGGGCAACAGAGACAAGTTGATACAGTGAACTTGTTAGCAAATAATTGCCTATTTACACAACCAGCAGATACAGAGCGACATTAGCATTCACCTGGAGTCACATTTTGGCTACTTGGTTAATGCAAGTCCAATATTCAAGCTCCTGCTGTAAACATCTGGCTCATCAGCTGCTAAATTATTAACTGCTTTCACTAGCTATTTAGCTTCGTCTACCAGCTGTTTGCTGTTTAGCTTTGTCTGTGCTGTTTGGTACTGAGCAGCTAGTGTACAGTAGAGTTTTTATACTTGTGGCTGAAAAAAGCTGCAGGCAGTGACTAAAAACCACACTGGTGAGAGCAGTGTGTGTGAACCAAAAAAGTAAAACTGTGGTATGCAAGACTAAAACAAGAAGTTGAAAGATGTTCAAACGCTTTGTACATACATGATACTTATGTGGGTTTGTCAGTACTAAAACTGAGGGTAACAGCAATATCTGCAAATGACATGTTGATGTTACAATTTTACGTGCATAAACAAAAACAAAATTGATCTTCAAGAAATATAAATACTCACTTGGTAACAAATCACAGCTCAAGTGCCTGTTCAATTTATCCTCAAGTTTCAACAGCAAGGTCAGCTAAAAGGAGAATGACAAAAAAAATTAACAAAACAGCATGTTCACCAATAACCATAAGTAGAAGTCATATTTAGAATTGATCCTTACATGATGCTTGGTGCCCTCATCAACAGGCTCGATATTACACTGCATTTGAAGGACCTGTGGAGTTACAGAATATAACAGTTAAATGTCTGGCTGAAGAGGAGTACATGAACTGAAGAGAAAATGTCATGTCATGGCCTATTAATACTATAATCAAAGAAATAGCCAATGGGTGTTTTAATAGTAGTGAATTACTATTTAGTCACAAATATCTGACATTTAAGTTATTAACAAAAAAAACCCATGATATTATTTAACTGAGGTCTAATTTCTGTGCGCTGCTACATCCCAGTTCTTACCTTCCTGGTCTCAAGCTCTGCCGGTTCGGGGGTCGGGCTTTTGACTGAGGGGGGCACTATGGGCGACTTGACTGTCTCCTGCTGAGGTTGCTGTGGACACGGCATCCCAAACGCAGTCAGAGGATAGATCCCGTTCCTAATACACCACAGAGAAAAAGCAGTACAACTTAAGCTTGAAACAATTATACTCTACAATTCGGTTAATGATTTCATGTTGTGCTGTTGAACACACAAAATCAGATGGTATATGTAAATAGTTTATTTTTTAATTATGTACTTCACAATTTACATACATTTAGCTCTTGTACAACTGGAATATCCCAATGTTGGCCTAAATTAAATCTAACAAGAGAGTTAAAGGCATTTCAGTGGTGGTATGTCAGTTTCTCATAGTAATTTTCCCATCCACATATTACCATGTTGTTGTCGCTTGTGCCAAACTTCAATAAATGTACCACCTGATTTGACTTAAATGTCTAGGTCCATGTTCCCAGCTGTGGCATAATTGTTTCCTTACCTGACATCTTCTAGGAACTTGTCCAGCTCAAGGGCAGGAAACTGGGAGAGTCTGAAGGAAAAGACAAGTGTTACTCATGCTGAATATGTGAATTTTTTCCATTTCACTCCCCCAGATGTGTCAGGAAAGTTCAGAAATAGTGTCACTTAACTGTAATGTAACCTTTTAAAACCACAAAAAGATTAAAAATTATAAAAAAAAATGTAAATGTATGATTATGAAGCCCAGTCAACATCTAATTTCATATCACAATGTGCTGTGATAGAAGAACATACATATGTATGTGTTCATATGTAAACATAAATAAACATGATAAAGTGAAGACAGAGAAGCACATGAGCCAAAGATTTTCTCCTCTTCCTAATTCCACATTTTAATCTCTATAATGTTGTTTTTGATACTCAAGACTTACTTCATCTGAACTCCCTCCCTGCATTCAACAATCACCAAGTTTGGGTCCATGTTCTTAGTCATCTCTTCTAAAGCATTTTCTGGGATCATATCTGCAGGAAAACATAGAACAAAACAATCAAGTAAAACACTTAGCTCATTTCAACTTTCAAATAAAACAAAAAAAATAAAATGTTTTTAGTCCTTTTCATGTAAAATTGTTTTATTTGTTTTTAAAGTACTGCAGGTTTTGTGTGTGTGTCACTTACGCTGGTGGCCAACAATGCAGTGTGCAGCCAGCAGCTTGAGTAAAGGCACCTCAAACAAGGCCTGGTGAAACAACAGCTCCTTGGCTATGGGTCGCTTACTGGGGTCCACCTCCAGACACTTCTGAATAAATTCCTGAAAAAGTGGCAGGAAAAAAAAAATTGAGGTCATGGATTTCTCTCTTTCAAAGATGCACCCAGGCTTTGAACATTTCGCTCACCCGTTGCAATGTGTCCTCTAGAGACTGAATGGCACTGTTTATGGCTTCTTGGGACACGTAAGACGAATCTCCATTACTCTGGATTTCTAACACAGCCATCTGAGGGCAAGATTAGACAAAGAAAGATGTAGATCAGAACTCTTTTATCTGAAAAGATTTTTGAAATTATTTCCACATTTTCTGTTTTGTATCCTGATTTCTATTTCTGTGACTGCCAAAAAAGCTGAAAAACACTGACTGCCCAGAAGAACAAGCCCTCCTCTCACCTCCAAGGCGCACATTCCAAAGGAATAAATATCCACGGCTGTGGTGACATTGGCAACAGCTGAAAGCAGACATAAACTGATCAATATCACAAAAGCACCACCATTAATCACCACTGTATCTGAGACAAATGAAACGCTAGCAGGATCTTACCTCCATATTCTGGAGCAAAGAAGTGAAGGCTCTTCTGCTCTTCCCGGCAGGTTTTTACATGGTTGTTAATGGTATCTGGAGCAACTAAAATTGTGGAAAGAAACCATGAAAATATTAATATAAGGGTAATAATAGTCAAGGAATCCAGAGCATCAACAACATTTAGTTATTAAGGTACATAAAACATTTTTTTCTCAAATATCTCTTGTTGTAAATGATTTCTACCTGAGCCAATCTTGATGAGGCCGTTGTGCTGGATGAAGATGGTATCACATGTCAAGTTGCCATGAATGATTGGAGGGTCGCAGGAGTGCAAATAGCTGGAAAAAGGTGAAAGAGAGTAAAATGGTTGATTAATGCAGCTGTGTAATGAACCGTCCAGACCTCTTAGATCACCTAGGGCAGATCTGCTTTCTGTCCCCAGAGTCCAATCTAAACATAGAGAAGCAGCGTTCAGTATTTACGCACCACATATCTGGAACAAACACATTTCTAAGCAGTTGAACAATTAATCAGTTTAATATTTCTGGCCACATTAATCAAGTAGCTGGGAAAAAGTATTTTTGTTATACTAACCTGAGAGCTGATAGTATCTGTATGCACCAGCGCTTCCAGGCCTGACAGGAAAGAAAAAGTTGATGTGACACATTAAGAAAACAAAAAAGGGTAAATAGGATTTTTTATCAACTGTCTGCAAAAACCATTGTTAAGTTATCGTACAGCTTTCACACCTTTTCATTCATGGTCTTGTGGTTTTTCTTTGTCTTTTTCAAAAACTGTTTGAGACTTCCTGAAGACATGTACTCAGTGATGAAAATGACCTGCAGACAGAAAAGCAGACATGTAAGAATGACAGCATAACATAAACACCAACTGAAAAAAGAAAAGAGCACTCGTGATATGATCTCCTACCCTCGCTCTGTTCTCTTTCACTTCCGCCCAGTACTTGTGGAACTTCACAATGTTTAAATGCTCCAGCTGGATCAAGTTGTCAAAGACCGCTTTGACTTTTTCCTGTGAGGAGAAAAAAAAAGAAGAAATAATCAATAAAAACAGAAAGCCACATATTTAAACTTGTAACAACATTAGTTCTGTGAATGTTATTCTCCATTTTTTGGTAAATCTTAGTCGGGATTTACTGTTTTATTACAAAATATTTTTACAGTGCGGCCCAAGTGAGCTCATTATGTGTTAACAACATGCCAGTTTCCAATGACCCGACCATGTGCCGACCAGCAGGTTGGATTAGTGGCTGGGTAGACCGTCCAGTAAGTGCAGGGTCAGATGCAAATTCCACTGTTGTAACTGAGTGTTCATTGAATGTCATTCTGGGTCTTTCTCTTAGGTCTATACAGACCATCAGCAATTTAATGTGCAAGAAAATCCTACTGAGAACCCCTGATTTTGCTTCCAGCATATTTACACTGAAAAAGTGCCTTTTAAATATCTGATCACTGAGCAGCTCAAACTGCTCCAGTTGTGGGTTACATGCCTTGCTTATGGGCATCCAGCAGCAGCCAAGCACTGATTATCATGCATTTTGTTTCATAAGTAACTAACAGACCACATTTTCAACTGATGTCATTTCCAGGGCCAAGATAAGAGACAAAACCCTCTTCAGAATGAAACAAAACCATGCTGACTAAAACATTAAAGGCAATATTCAGAGCCTTAAATACCACTTATTTTAGTCTGCTTGCTCGCTCTCCTTCAAAATTTCTGAAAATCGTTTTTATAACTTCACTGGTACACAATGAACTTTGGTTTGGTGCTGCTGGCAGCAAACAGCAACAAGTCCAACCACTTGCTAAGGAGATTAAAACCAAAAGGAGGAAGGAAAACCAGAAAGGCTTTCACATTGTTAGCAAGATCACAGTAAAGAATGCAACCTAACACAAATACAAAAATACATAATCCTTAAAAACCATGTCAAGGCATTTTTGTCCTCCTGCTGATATCATTGCAATAACGATCATTTGTTATTATATTGTACATATTGAACTACTTCAAATTAATTGTACTGCGTCAGCCTAGCGAAGCACCCACCTCCTGCAGTTTGAAATTTTTCCTTTCTGAGAACATGACCTCATTCCACACCACCTCAACTCCTTCCTCTGTGTCCATGGCCAAGTAAGCATTATCAATCCCGGGGACGTTGCGCTGATTCACCTTAAGGGGAAAAACAAAACAATGCATGAGGTATTATCTGCACCCTAATAAATGTAAACTCTCAGGCAGATAATAGAGGAGCCCTGGCAGAAAAAGCAGCTCTGTAACCTTGCATTATGCACAGCCAGGAGGTTCCTGCCTGAGGACCTCGAGCTACCTTCAGGTAGATAAGGGATGAGTAACTCAGAGATGAAAAGCAATCCTCTACCTCTTCTCTACGTTTCTGCCAGCGTCCACACGGACTCTCCTCCAGAATCTCTGACTCATCCTCGCTCTCCTCTTCCTCATCTTCTGTGGCTGCTGTGGCGGGAGGCTGGGTCACCATGGAGACAGGAGGAGACACTGATGACACCGTCTGACCTGTGGCTGCAGTAGCCATGTCTGCTTTCCCCTCTTGGGCAGTGTCCTGGGCCTGCTTGTTCTCTCCCTCAGACATCTTCGTCGTTGTCAGGCCCTGCAGCCGGCTGTGTGACACAGAAATGCCCCCAACCACAAATATTAACCCCCCAGTCCATGACACAGGCTTTCCAACTATTCACAAAGTTAAACACAGAACCATGAGAATGAAGTGTCACTTGAAAGTAAGCTGGCATGTGCGTGGTATGGTGCCATATCAGACAAGTTTCTATGTTATATGTTATTGTTAGATTGTTGTTTATTTGTTGAATTTTTATTGAACCAGTGAAACAGTGTCTATGTTATTTGTTAGATTTCTTATTGAATATGTTTTGAACGCTGAACCCAGGCAAAATCCTTGTACTTCTATTCTTTCCAAATAAATGATATATGACATGCTGCTGAGTTAAACAACATTAACAGCTGAGCAAAGAGAAGTTAGCTGAGGTAGCAGTCAACAGGAAAGGCCAAAATAAACCGCAATTAAAAAAGTATTAAGAATATGAGTACTAAATAAGGTGATACATACGTGTTGAAGACGGGTAATGTGACGATGCCAGCTCCAGTTTAGCAGACCGACCCCAGCTTGTTGTTTAGCCTTTTTAGCTTTAAATCTTCTCGGTTCCTCAGCGGAGTTGGCAGCTAGCTTTGTGACGCTGCTAGCTCCTTAGCAACGGCAGAGCTAACGACTTCACTACCGGAGACAGTGGCGGAAACAACCGGTGACAACGTCCACTAAATGACCGTGGTTTTATTCAAGATTAACATTTAATGTATCTATGAGGTGTTTTAGTTGCTTGCTGGGCCAGCTAGCTGGTTAGCAGCCCACCGCCCCTTAGCTGCTGCTTCTCAAGACCCCAGCCCTGCTAACTACAACACAACAGCAGTCCTACACGTCTTTACTGAGACACAACATTACAGCATTTCATCGAAACTCGACAGAAGAAACAAAAAAAGGGGGTCAAAGAGAGACGTAACTTTATATTTTCGACTTAAGCTAGGTTAACATTTAGCCAGATATGATGGCGACAACTTCCAGATGCACACTGCACTACAAGCCCCGTCACGTCAGAGCCGACCGCGGTTGCCAGGTTGAGTTTGTACGATCCCCCTTCTGCAATGTGGATAAACGGCAACACAGTTTATTTGTTTGTTTGTACTACATTTCGACATGGCACAAACGATTCCCCCAAGATATTTTAACATGTATATAAGATACTCTACTTTGAATAATAATCTCTGTGTGATGTGTTTTTTTTCCAAAAAAAAGTTGTGAAAATCTTTAAAATAAAATAAAATATACAAATATGCACCTTTTTTTTCAAAGCAAGATGTCTCCTGCTTCACTGTTAAGTCCATTGTCAGTGTTTGTGCACTGGAGGCTTTAAGTTTGCACATCACACTTGTATAAGTTGAATATCAGACCACGACTTGCTTCCAAAGCATGGCTCTATCATAGGAGCTAGATTAATTATATGACAAAATCATGATATTTGAACGTACTATCGTAATACCTTTTTCAAACAATTAAAATATTAATAATTTTGACTTTATGTGACTATTTTTATCATTCCTAATTTTTCAAATGTTATTTGGCTTCCATAGTGGATATTCTAAATAGAAACCAAATGAGAGTTACCTGCCACATAAAGTGTTCTCTCCACCCAGACTAAAATTGAAACAAGAATGTAGGTTTCTCTCAAACCTGGCAACCCCTCACCTAACATCCACCTATTATTTGTTATTGGCATAGATTGACAGATGATCAGGCCAACTGAATACTGAACTATGATAAAAGGCTGGTTTTGTCAGCTGCAACAAACCATTGACAAAGAAGTAAGTATTGTGTTTTACCACTGGATGTCAATATAGCTGATATTTGGATATGTTGGACCCAAGGCTATGGAGGTCATATGTCCAACTCCAACCATCAAAGAAAGCTACCCACCAAACTTACAACTTTCTAGAAATCACAAAATTTCACATGTATTAATTCAACTGTTTATATTTATTTATTAATTTATTTGTAAATGATTAATCACCCAAAATGTTTATGTGTTTATAACCAGGTGTGACTGCAGTGGAGAATACCAAGTCCCTTCATTTTAGTTAATTAATTAAGATAAATAAGATGTTTTTCTTAACTGCAAATCATGCAAAGATATTCTAGTAGAGCCCCAAATTTAAAATATAGACCTGTAAATGTGCATGATAAGTCACCTTTAATTAAGAATTAATCTCCAATGCTGTAATGTCTATTGATGTGTTATGAATAAAGGGTCAGACTATTAACAGTTTGTAAAGGTTAAATAACACAACATGTGTGAAATCCATGCTTGATCATTGAATGTAAACTCCTCCTCATGTCAAAAAAAGACCCCAAATTACCAGGAATTTTACTGTGGACATGACATCAGTGTCCTCAATAGTTACACTGCTGGTTGAAATGCTGACTACAGTCATTTCATTGGTACGTTAAAATATTACATTTAAGTTATATATATAATCATCAGGTTAATGATGACTATTAACTAGAGGTGTTATTTTTCTGTAGAGCTTTGGCTCAAGTAAAAAGTGGGTCTCAAATTGCGTAGGGGAACAGTCACTGCATACATGATCATAACCATCTGTCATCTGATTTACACCATATCTTTTTCAAAATACCTCCAAAAGTGTTGCAATGTTTGCAGGATGTATGATACAGACTTTGGACAGACTCACTGAGCAGCAGACTGTGACCTGAAAATGTTGGGATGGGGTCAGGGTCCCTCTCTCTCTTCGAGAATCCTCCTCCCCTCCTTCAAATTGGCCTATATTTAGACCCAGCACTGGGGACACAACAGTGAACGAGTGAGTGCTGGCGTGATAGTTAGGGTGGTGACTGTTCATTGAGCAGTGACAGTTTTTCCATCAAATAAAGGAACTAAAAGTAAATCATCAGGGTCAGGGAAGGCACAGGAAGTTCTTTTGGGGCTGTTTTGCAAGTTCCTGCTCTGTTTCTACACATAAGGAACGCCTCCTGAGTTTCTTTATTTTTCACTTTTCAACTGACCTCTGAAGAAGGATTACCAAAAGGCTGTGGTGGATACTGATAAGATGGGGGACAAGCAACAAAAACGGCCTCTTGTTGAGGAGACAAAGGTGAAAGTGCTTTTTGAAACTCAAGCATCGCTCGGGCCCGATGACAAAGCTGATCACCCTCTCACTGGGACCAACTCCATCTATTCTGCAATCTTAAGCAGAAACGAGACTGTTAAGGATGCCAAGCGTCTTAAGACTTTTTTGGAGCTGCGAGACAAATACGTGCAAAAGAAAGTATTGTTTGAAGACCCTCTTTTCCCTGCAAACGACTCCTCGCTCTTCTACAGTCACAAATCTTCAATGAAGTTGGAGTGGAAACGTCCCTCGGTGAGTGCCAGTCTTCTGCCATCACTTCCCTTAAGCCAAGTCGTAGCTAATATAAAAGTGGCTCTCACATGTTTACAAAAGCTCTTCTTTAAAATCACCGTGTATCTTATCACTTCGTCCACCACAGATGGGTGGGTGGTTAAGTTGATATGGGTGCCTGCTTGGTGGTGCATAGCTTTGGGTTCTCACCTTCTGCACTCACTGACAGCTGACTCTCACACAGGAGGACGCTCGCTGTCAGTGTCAGGAAACATTGTGGCAACTCAGTGTTGGCTGCACAGTTTCATATTTTTCGGATATACATGACATCCACAAATATTTGATGTTCTTCCAACTCTCTGCACCAATGCCAAATGGTATTGACATGTATCCTTGATGGCAGCTGCTAAAGGGATGTTTGGCAAGAGACGGTTAGCTTCGCTCAGCATGAAGAGACACGTGTCCTTTACTCGCAGTACCTGCCAACACAGTGAGAAGCACGTAAACACAAACAGACACAGAAATACAGACAAGTGACACAAACTCTTGACCAAGACTTACTGAATTAAAAGTAGCAACAATGTAAAAATACTCCGGTCCAAGAAAGTCCTGCATTTAAATTATGTTTCAGTAAAAGTACAGAAGTGTTAGCAGCAGTGATGGAAAGTAACCAAGCACATTTACTCAAGCTCTGTACAGAAGAGCTGTTTTGAAGTACTTGAGTTTAAGAGATGCAACTAACAATTATTTTCATTATCGTTCAACAGTCCAAAACCAAAAATAGTTTACTACCATGTATGATAAAGAAGGGTAGAAAATCATCACATTTTAGAGGCTGGAACCAGCAAATGTTTGGCGTTTTTACTTTAAAAATGACTAAAATATAGTCAAAAATGGTTGGTGATTCATTTTCTGTTGATTGGCTGATCAATTAATCAATTAATTGTTGCAGCTCTGCTTGAATTATTCCATATAAAGGTTCTTTATTCTTGAACTCTTTTAAGTTTGAAAAGCAAATATTGTAGCTTTTACTCTACTACATGGAATCCAGTGTAATACAAGTTGGAAGCTTAATTACTACTTAATGGCATGTAACTAGCCATTTAGCTGAGATTAGTGATACATGAATCCAATCCAGTGGTCAGCAGTGGAGCACGCTCTAAATGCGGAACATGAGGCTGCCTTTTTACAGCCTTAGTTAAGGCCAATCGTGTGATGAGTGGAACAGAGTCACTGCTGTGAAGCCCCTGATTTAAAACTGAAAGCTCCCCCTGTGGATTTTTCTTGTAAGCAAACAAAAGTTATATTTACATTCAGCCACCAGAACACACTGAGTGTATCTTTATGGTCTAATGAACATTTTGATTCTATTTCCTTCCTCATAAAACATTTCAAATGCAGATTTTTTCTTAAAAGTTATAATCCTGCATTGTTTACATCCATATTTAGTAGCTTGAAAACAGGGACCTTACTTACAATGAAACTGCTCTTTTGCTTTTTTTTGTTGTTTTTTTGTTACTGAATTGTTTCAAAAGGCTGATCTTTTGTGCTTGTGACCCCTTAAAAGAAAGTGATTCCTTTTTCATTTCCTTTTTCGTTTCCTTCTCAGACTGTTTATTTTAAGAATTGGTAGAGGCCTTAAAAACATTTAATATTTCATAATCAAAAGGCAAAAAAATAAGAGAAGTCAGAAATATATACTGCATATACAATACTTTTATTACATAATTTCATATCATATCAATATAATTCGTTTTTTATGATAACATTTATATAAACACTTTATTCATTCTTATCCCTTCAATTTTTTTGGGACCCTTTGGTTGGGAACCCCAAGTTGAGAACGCTTAATATAGAACGGTTAGGGTAAGAGTTGGGTTGCAACATGAATACATGACATGACATGTAATATAACTGCTTGGATAAGCTGATTAGTTCCAGTAAGCACACAAAGCAGTCAATCATTCATGCCATCACAGAGATATGCAGTTCTGAGATGAGAGCTTCTCTGGATTCAACACAACGTTAGCACTTGTTCAGAGGCCTAAAGGGTCATGACCAGGAGACCTGTAGCAGCTGCTTCTTCATAAATATGTAGCAAACGCAGAGGGGGTTTCATGGTCCCTGCCCCAACCCAGCTAGAGAAATCCATTCAGCTGGGTTTCAATTGCAGGGTCAAGTCCTCATATTGTCAATAATATCAAATGTAAAATACAGATTTTAAACCATATATTGTTGTAGAGTGTGAATGTTGCGCAAATGATTAAAGTGACCAATCAAGTTTTTAATTTTACAATAAGATTTACAATCTTCATACAAGACTGGCTATGATTCAGATAATTTTGGAAAGACTGGAAACATTTTAATATCTTGTAAATAGAGAGGATTTCTCAATAATTTAACACATAAAGAAGACATGCACATTCTAATGTAAGCTTGTTCATTCAAACTGAAAATATAATAAAGTTGTTATAGAGTGCAGAATAATATGAATTTTCCATTTAAAAAGTGTAATTAAATTGCTAGAAATTCTTGAAATTACACTTCAACTCTCCAACTTGCTACTGTAAAGTGTCCACTTGCCACTTCTGTTGAATATTGGACCATGATTGGTACAATATAAATAATATACACACATTTTCTGCCTTCATCAGATGAACATGAAAACATTCTTCTAGTGTCAAATTCTGTACGCATATGTCACTCTACACAATGAGGCCCAAATATCTGAATGAAACACTTTTTGAATGGAAAGGGCTTTTCCATCAAATGCATCTGTCATTTCATCTGCATGGTATTTCACAATGAGAAAACTCTGGCACCAATATGGGGCTAACTCTGATTTCACAACACATGCAGCAATACTACCTAACAATCTTTTTTCTGTGACAGGAAATTTGTGAAAACCCCCAGTTCATCGTGGATGGTGCCAACAGAACAGACATCTGTCAGGGAAAACTGGGTAAATTTCTTTAGCTGTTTCTGCTTTTAAATAATAATAATAAGGAACTCAAAAGCACTGTGCTGCATGGAAATGATTGACGTGAGTGAGAATTTGGTGATTAAGGATTTGATACATGCTGGTCATCCCCTCTCTGCATTTCTAGATTTTCCAATGTGGACAAATGGCTCCACCAGGATATGACTGTTTGTATGCTAAAACCTATATGCTCAGAAGTCTAAAGTATGAAATAATGATAGAAAAGAAAAAGAACGTTTCTGAACATAGAAGTCATACGAAAAAAGTCACACAGTTTAAACTTGGAAATTCCAGCTAAAGACGACTTTTTAAAATTTGTTATACTTGCAGGAATTGTCCAGTCAGGGGAAACAACCAGAAAAGATCAGTCACAACACTGGTTTGAGCAAAGCTATGTGGGGGGAAAACCAGAACCAGGCATACATAATACAGCTGGGATGACCATGAGAGCCTTAGCTCAGTTACCTTTCTGACACCTGCAGCCATATGGTTTTAATCGCTGACAACTGCATTACTTTATGACGTGCTACGCTTGGATCAGATGTTTTCATAGCTCATTAATCTGCTGTTGACAGGTGACTGTTGGCTGCTTGCTGCCATCGCCTGTCTGACTCTGAGTGAGAAGCTGCTGTACAGAGTGATTCCCCCGGATCAGAGCTTCACTGAAAACTATGCCGGCATCTTCCATTTCCAGGTTTTAAAGTGACATTTAGCATATTGTGAATTACACAGCTGTTCTTTTATTTATAATATCCCTGATCATGAAATGACTCTTTTTTTATCATTTTTTTTGCTACAATTTAAATTAGAATGAGGATATACAAACCTTAGAAAAAATCAGTATTAAATATGATATTTTACATGTGAAATGTCTTAAAATGTGTTGAAGCACATGTGCTGTTATGAATATGTGAAGGTTGATATTTCATGTGAAGGTTGTTGTTTTCACAAAATCCCATGCGACTTGAATTTTCAAATGGCAAATGGTGTGCCACATATGGTCAATTATGCTGATATATCAACAAATATTATATAAATATTTCTATTGACGTATTCAGTTAATAGTTTAGAAACTGTATCCAGTATCAGGTTATATTAACTCAGGAGAGAAAAATGATAACTGACAAAAAATGTTTGACTGTAACCTTAATAAACAGCTATGAATCACTATTTATCTAAACAACACTTTGCCTTGTGATATTTCTCTCCTCTGTCTGATCTCTGTTGTCCTGTTTTCACTCTGTTGCATCTCCTTGGACTCAGTTCTGGCGTTATGGCGAATGGATCGATGTGGTTGTGGACGACCGCATCCCCACCTGCAAAAACCAGCTGGTGTTTACCAAATCCTTCCGAGAGAACGAGTTCTGGAGCGCTCTATTGGAAAAAGCTTATGCCAAGTAAGTGTAGTCTATTAATGTGCACTGTGACGCAGAGGCGTACAGATCATCACCTCCATATGTTGCTGTCAGATTCAGTGGTGGTTTAGATTTATCACCATCCACTGATAGAAGTCATTTAGTCTCAGCAGTCAGTCTTCAGGAATATTTGATTATTTCAGGTGTTTTGCAATGCATTGTTGTAAATGTTTTCATCACAATCACTAAATTCTGTTCGGGTTTAAAAAAAAAAAAAAAAAAAGTTTTGTTCTGCGAAAACATCATGTATTCTTCAACCTTTTTACAGGTTTTTGATGCACTGTTTTTCTCATGAAGTAAAATGTTATCATTCTCAACAAATAGAGAATCAATATAAGGCTACTCGATTTTAAGAAAATCTGTCAAACAAGATGATTTACACAAGGAGCCACTGACCTCTCACCTCTTCAAAATATTTCAACTTAAATACATTTTAAGTCCCAATTTTAAACTAAATGTCTTATGACAGTGGACATTTTTTGCAGTGTGGTCTCGCTAACGAGGCCTACAACTCCTGTGTCCTCATGTTTCTCACATTGCTGCAGACATCATAAAAAAAATCTACGCTTGGACATGTCGGCACATTGACGAGAATGATTGACCCCTCTCTCAGGTTGCACGGGTCTTATGAGGCACTGAAAGGGGGTAACACTTTAGATGCCATGGAGGATTTCACAGGAGGACTTACCGAGTTCTTCGAGCTGTCCGAAGCACCGAAAGAGCTCTTCAAGATCATGAAGAAGGCCCTTCAGAGAGGTTCCCTGATGGGCTGCTCCATAGATGTGAGTGGTAGTGAAAACTGGAAAATAAAGTGCACAGAAAACAGAGAAAGGTAACAGTGTACAGAAATGAAAACAATACAGAAACGTATGACATCATTTGACACATGAAAAACAAAAAAAAGGAAGAAAACTAGAAAAGCAGCACCAGGCATAACTTTACACTGTAAAAACTAAAAAAGTGAAACCCTACATGTGAAACCCACCTTTTCCCAGACAAACAACTTAAATTCAAGAACTTTCTCAAATTTAAAGTGAATTAAAGTGTAAAATGTTATTTTGTCACTCCACCAGCTCACCTTTTAGTCTTTGAAGCCAGAATAAATGATCATTTTGTAGGAGATATTCCCTCAACAGCCATTCTGCGTTTTGCTCATGTGTTGTATCTCCTAGATTTCTTCAGCAAGTGAAATGGAGACTCGGACTGAGCAGGGGCTGGTCCGTGGTCATGCCTACTCCATCATAGGCCTGGAGGAGGTACAGTAAAATATCCACTGATGTGCAGATCTGGTAGTCATGAGACAATGCCTTTTGTTGAGTAATGTTGACAGGATGTTGTCTCTAGTGTGACGAGGTTGCAAAGGACACTAAAATTCGTCTGATTCGCTTGCGCAATCCCTGGGGTTGGGTGCTCTGGAAAGGACCCTGGAGTGCAAAGTAAGATGTGACTCGAAAAAACATTTTTCTTGAGACTGTAATATTAGACTCTAATATTTGCAAATCATTCAAGCTGCTTATTATTATGTTGGATTTCTGCCAGTATAATTGGAAACACTATTGTAAAGGATTGAGGACCTAGCTGACAGTGTTACTATTCCTAGTCCTATCTGCAGACACCATCCAATTTGAACCAGGTGTGACTGATAAAGTCCATACATACTACAAGCCCATATGTAATGCTGTGCTACAGTATAGCAGCTCTTTTTCTCATGCTGTGTTGAGTGTATATAATGTGGCTTTATCTTTCCACAGTTCAGAACAATGGTCCACCATTTCCATTGCAGACAAGGACAACTTAAAAAAACAGACTGTGGAGACAAGTGAGTTCTGGTGAGTTAAACAACTTTGAAATATCCTCTTTAATGTTTACATGTTGGTCCAGAAGCACCATGAAATGCATTCAGCCATCATCCACAGGTAAACAATTCCAGACCGTTCATTACCTCTAAAACCAATGACCATCAGCCTCAGCTGCGCTAATGTGCTAAACATTAGCTTACTATACACGTTGACATGCAAACACAGATCTTCTATGATACATTTTAATGGTAAAATATCACTTTTGATTTTTACCTACAAGAACTGACAAATTTATATCTACATAGGGAGCGGGTCCTCTGCCATGGAGGCCGCCATGTTTCTACAGTAGCCCAGAATGGACGAACAAAACACTGGCTCTAGAGAGGGTCTTTCATATTTTTGCATGTTTTATGGTCATTGTAGGGGAGGGAGAGCTTGGAAGTTGAGGGAGTGTGGAGAGGTACTCAGTTGGTTTCCATCTGTAAACTCATCACTAGATGCCACTAAATCCTACAAACTGGTCCTTTAAGATTGAAGAATTCCATTTAACAACTATCTGCTCTGGTGTGATGACCATTACCTGAAAGATTTTTCACTTAACTAATTATTACTAGTGTGGTCAGTCTATTACAAATGAACTTTAATTTATTAGAATCAAAATTCTAACAAATCTGTGATGTTTTAGTCTTGTTCCAAGTTCATTACAAGCTTCTTTCACGTTCCCATCCAGGATGTCCTTTGATGATTTTAAGAAGAACTTCACTAAGTTAGAGATGTGTAACCTCACCCCTGACACGCTGCAGGGTGATGAAAGGAACAGCTGGACGGTGTCGGTGAATGAGGGTCGCTGGGTGAGAGGCAGCTCTGCCGGTGGCTGCAGGAACTTCCCAGGTAGTCCTCAGCTTTTTTGTATCACCTTGTATTCCTTTAAAAGCCAATATTGGGCGCATGTATCTAAACTTAGGTCATGTGACTCCTTGTTGCTGATTTAGACTTTGTGTTTTACAGACACCTTCTGGACGAACCCTCAGTATCGACTCCAACTGTATGAAGAGGATGACGACCCAGAGGATGAGCGGGTGGCATGCACCGTCGTCGTGGCTCTGATGCAGAAAGGTCGGAGGATGCAGCGCCATCAAGGGGCCAAATTCCTCACCATTGGATTTTCCATCTATGAGGTAGTGATCACATGACGCTAAAACAGTGAGCTTTGCTCCAGGTGACAATGAATTGACATCACATTGAACTTTTTTCTTTGTCTCTGCAGGTGCCGAAGGAGGTATGCCCATCTTGGAGAAAGTCGTTATTTTAATGAAGTCAGCGATTTAACAGTAATGGCCTGCATCTCTAAAGACATCTCTCTCTCTCTCGCTCTGTGTGTGTGTGTGTGTATGTGTGTGAGCTGTAGTAGTACTTGTACAGTTGTAGTATAGTTGCATAGTAGTTCAGGTTCTTGTAACATCTCTATAAAGTAAACATCACAACACAGGCCAGTTTACATATAGGATTACTTTCACTCTCGACTAATTTATCAGTTGTTTTTTAAAAATTATTCTACCAATTATTGTCTACAAGATAAAAAAAATACCCGTCACAATTTCACAGAAAAACAAGGTGACAATTCCATATAGTTAGTTTGTCCAACCAGAAGTAAAAAATATAAATATATCAATTTTCCAGCTATATAAAATAAAGAAAATATAGCAAATAGCAAATCCTCATATTTTAGGAATGAGCAAATTGGGTATTTTTGCTTCGTAAGTTACTAATTGTTGTTGATACATTTGCTGATGATGGATGAATCAATTTATATTTTTAATATGTTTAATTTCATCTTTTTAATTTTGATTACTTTCCTCACTTGAATCTCATGTTTATGTCTTCACTGTTTCCACACTGTTTTTTCCCTCACCCACAGATGTGTGGACAGAATAACCATCTGCAGAAGGATTTCTTCTTGTATACGGCCTCCAAGGCCAAATGCAAGACTTACATCAACCTGCGGGAGGTAACGGAGCGTTTCCGTCTTCCTCCAGGAGAGTACATCATTATCCCCACAACCTTTCAACACCATGAAGAGGGGGAGTTCATTCTCAGGGTCTTTTCTGAGAAGAGGAGCACCTCTGAGTAAGTACCATTGAGACTGTGTCAGGGGCCATATTTGGTGGTGGAGCTGATGTAATTTGGGGTTGAATTGTTTGCAGTAAAACTGTAGAATATAGCAACACTTTAACAATAAATGTCAGGAAAACTGATGTGTCTGTCTCTGTTTCTCCTCACAGGGAGGCAGAGAACACAATCGAGCCAGCTCAAATACAGGTTTGTAACGTGATGATTAATATAGTGGTGTCAACATATATTTTAATATTTCTGATTGATATTGCAGGGTTGAAACACATATGTTAAGCAATTTTAGGAAGATTTTTATTTCCAGTCACACTACATGTCTCATTGTCTGTTTCCTAAAATTGTATTTAAAATGTCAACTTTTGGGTGAGTATTGAGATATCAGTGTGCATTTGATATGCTGTAAATCTAAATTGTGTAGCCTTCATATTTCATCAATCTCATTCTTCCAATCTCTCTATTCACTCATCATTTTCTCCATGAGTAACTAACAGACTTGCGTATTCAATCTTTCCTCCATTTCATCTCATTTCATCCTTCTGTCCTTCCTTGTCTTATTGTCCATCAGCAAGACAAGAAAATGAAAGAAAAGGTAATGCATGCATGTAGCAATAGCATTGTTAGATTGCTTTTAAACTAACCACTGCTCCTCTTCATCATGTGATGGCTTTTAGCAGTGTTGGCGATGAGAGTTTGTGCCATTTTTATTATAATAACTAATTGAATAACTAAAAATTAACTGTCTCTCTTCTGCTGTTTTTGTCTTTTATCATCCTTCTCTCCCCTTGACAACCACTGCGATTACCCACATGCCAGCCTATTGTATTTGTGTCAGACAGAGCACGCGCCAACAAAGAAATTGAGCATGACGGCATTCGGGGAGAAAAGAGGAAGAAACCAAAGGTAATTGACTTGTGAGGGGTTGCAGAGTGTGTGTTATTGTTGTGCCAAAACACTTTCACTAATGCCACCCAGCAAATAGCGCAATGTGACATTTGCCCTGCCGTAATTTCTGGAGACTGACGGCTCTGAAATGCAATCTTGACCGGGTCGAATAACATCGCTGGGAATACAACAATTGACTTCGAAGCCAACCAACCCCAGTGGCTCAGCTGCACCTGTTTTCCTGAAAGGCCTCAGTGTGTATAAGTCACATGGTCTTTTTCTCACATGCTGCTCTCCTCTGGCAATATAAGGAAATGCATCCAGTGGTAATAAATCATAAACAATGTTGTGATAGTTACTGTATAATGCAACTGGAACAAATTGAGGAAATTAAAAAGAAAAGTTAAAATTTTTTCATCAAATAATATGGTCATATAAATAAAGATCACAGCTCATCAAATATATATAATATCTATTTATGCATAAACTGATAAAAATCATTTGGTAAACCATTGAAAAACTACATTACCCTTTTGTATGGCTTTACACATCAGAAAAAGCCACTTTCTAGAAGAATGAAGATATCCAAACTTTAGCCCTATACTTAAATTCAACTTCTCAAAATCCTCAAAAGAATTTAAAAGTTTCTTTTTGGTACTAACTACAAATATATTCACAAATTATTTCTTTCTTACCTTTCACTCAGAAAAAACACTTTGAACCCGAGGAGGAAACAGAAGAGGAAAAGCAATTCAGAGCCATTTACGAACAGATATCTGGTGAGGTGAGTACACAGAGAGACTGAGGACAACACTGAACAAAAATTATGAATGTCTGACTATTCTATGTGAACTGATAAGTAAAACATTATTCCTTAATCAATCAGGACATGCAGGTCTGTGCCAGTGAACTCAAAACAATCATGAAGAATGTGTTCTCCAAACGTGAGTACACAGAAAAGATCATGTTCAGGCTTTGCATGAGGTGCTGATCACTCTTAACCGAGCTGTGCTTTCCTACAGATAATGAAATAAAGACAGAGGGTTTAAGCCTGGAGACGTGTCGGAGTATGATTGCCTTGATGGATGTATCCTTTCAGTTGGCTCAGACTGCAGATGTGTTTATGTGTAGGGTGGACAGAGCAGCCTCATGTCACGTGTAATTACCAAGTTGTTGGTTTGAATGTGTGTACTTGCTGGGGATGTTGAACGGGAAGTGCTGATCATCCCCAGTTGCTCAGTGGAGCTTCTTTCTACTGTAGAAACGTAAGGAAAGTGCAATTATAGTTTTATAATTACACCACAAAAACATTTGTTTTTAGCCAATTCAGTCTGTATCACCGGGTTGGATTGGGGAATAGCTGAATAGCACTAAGAGTTTATTTCGGGCTCTGTCACTTTTTTAAGTCAAATGATAGAAACAAAATCAGAAGGTTAGACCGCCCATTCTCCATGTTAACTTTCAAAATGACATAACAAGCAATACTTTGTGTCATCTTTCCATAACGGAACCATTTTCAGACTGATGGGACCGGAAAACTGAATCTGCAGGAATTCAAACACTTGTGGAAAAAGATTAAAGCGTGGCAGGTAGGACAGTTTAAGTTACCTTTACTTCTACTGCTCAAAGTTTTGGAAAAAAAAAAAAAAGAATCTACCAGTTTTTATTCTTGTGTTTGCAGCTGATCTTCAAACGTTATGATCAAGAAAAATCCAGCTCCATCAGTAGTTTTGAAATGAGGAATGCTGTTAATGATGCAGGTGAGCAGCGAGACATCTTCACCCAGCGGCCTTTCTTTTCTCCTCACACCCCATACTTTGTGTGTGAATCCTGTGTTATGATATAAACTATTGCATGCGTAACTGATCTGTTTCTTTCTCTCCACACGAAGGCTTTCACCTCAACAAACAGTTATATGACATCATAGCCATGCGCTATGCAGACGAACACCTAAACATCGACTTTGACAGTTACATCTGCTGTTTCGTAAGACTAGAGGGCATGTTCAGTAAGTACTGGTACTGTATGTTACCAAAAGTCAAACCCAATTTATTTTGATGTAACAGGTAAATAAATGTGAAATACCAAATGTTTTAACAGAACCAGTGTCGATAAAAACACTGAATATATTGAGGGAATCCTTTACTGATCCCAGGAGGGATATTTAGGATTTGTTTTTACATTTTTTAGGGTGGATTTGCATTATTGGAAGGCCAAATTGAACTTGCAGGTGTGCTGCTGAACTCAAGGTTAATATTAAGAATGAAATGAATACTGATCTGCTATATCTCTTGCAGGGGCTTTCAATGCCTTTGACAACGATGGAGATGGAATTATTAAGCTCAATGTCCTGGAGGTCAGCCAATTTAAGTATTTTTATCTTCACAACATGCTCTTTTATGCTATATTATATGTTGCGCTTGGTGTTACTTTTTTAAGTAATTATAGAGATTTGCTTGTGATGAATAGTTGTGATGGCTAGTTGCTTGAAATTTTCAGGGATTGTTCTGCAATATCAGATGTCTAACTTATAAAATAGTTGGCTCAAAGTGTCATATCTGCCAAGTTATGGCTTGCTGAAAATTTTACATAAAAAATATTTTTCACACAGAGCCACATCAGATCTTTTAAACTTTGATATATAATACTAATTTTATAGTTCTTTCTCAGAAACTAAGTGCAAAATCTGAAAGAAATCAAGCAATCATTTCTGATTTATGAAGCATTAAAAATGGAAATGCATATTGTCCATATATGACAAACACTTCATTGTTTTGGGTGACTGTTTTTAACTCAAGGTCCAGTAATTTTTCAAAGGTTTTATCGATATGACACAGTCCTCAAACTTTAACTAAAATGTGAGTATAGTCCGAGGGACCATAAAAATAGGAACACATGTAGCCTTGCAAATTAATGCTACCTTACTTAAAATGTTTAGATTCAATTGATTATGTTTTGAGGCTGTATTTTTGATGATTTTGCATGTGGCTGACTCTTATATTGGGTTGTGTTCTTTATTTTTCTGGTCACTCAATTAATACTGGGGTAAATGTATTTTCAAAAAGGAACCTTTTGGGCTCATCTTTGTCTTTCTTTTGCTCTCTTTCCAGTGGCTTCAGCTGACCATGTATTCTTAGTCACCTTCTTGATCCCTGACATATCTGACAGTTGGTGCTCGAGTTCAAGAAAACAAAGTTTTCATGACTCCCTGGACAGCTTCTTACTTTTCTCCAATGAGCCCAAATGTAACTTTGCACAGATTTTGTGATTTCAACAAAATCAGACTTCTCCGGTTTTACATGATAATGAGATTGTTTTTCCTAACTAAACCTATGATGGTTTAGATTTAATCTTAATGTTGTTTAAGCTTGTTTTGAATGACTGAAAACCTAACAACAATAAAGCTGATTCCTGAAAAATTGTCAGTTTTCTTTTTGGCACTAAGCCGCAATGGCCAGTGAAACACTGATGATATTAACAGATATTGTTATATGATCTTTGTTGCTAAAGGATTTTTTTTTAAGCTGTAAAAAATGTGGTAAGTATAGCAAAGCTAGAAAAGAAATGTTTGAATATGAGAAAGTAGAGCCAATGAGTGTTGTTTGAGAAATCTCATTTTTAAAATGTAATGCAGGTAAACACTGTAATACATACAATTTTACTGCTGTACACATACTTTAGGTATTAAATACAAATGTAATACATACAGTAATGTACAGTACATACACTTATTAAGGCATGAATTTTATACAGCTTCATACAAGTTACTCTCTGGACAGTTTGGTCTGCATTTGACGTCCTTTATCACTTTATCCAATTTCCCATAAGGAAAAAGATGTGTTTTCTAATCAAAGGGATTGAGACAATGCCTAAAAAATTCTGTGGGAAATAAACAGGTTTAGTTCATTAAAAGATGGTATACAAGTGTAAAGATGCAAAACATTTTAAATGAATGCAAGACATGTTTTTTTTTGGCATTTTGACACTGAGCAGAATTAAACACTGCACATCTGAATCCCTTCATAAAAACAGCCTCAGGGATCAATAACAAGTCTCCTCTCGCTATCACAGTTTCGACAAAACAGATGTTAGAGAAAGTCTGAGGTCAAAGAAAAAACGCTAGAAAAACAGGAAAAATTCCCATTGGAAATGAACAGTAATGTAACCACAAAACTGAAAATCCTGAAAAGAACTTGGTGAACAGTTGGTGTGTGAACTCTAGCCTCGTCAAGGCTGCACCTTACTGTCTTTGTACACGTGGCTCTGCGTGTGTTTGGGAAGTTCCTGCAGCAAAAATACACAAGACTCAAGAACTGAACTACAGAAGTAAAACTTAATTGACAACAAAGCAATTAGTGGGAAATTATTTAGCCACTGTTCATTACCTTTCTAACTTGCTGCTGTGTGGAAAAGAATGCGCTGCAGCCTTTCCAGCGGCATTTGACTGTCTGCAGTTTGGGGTTGCTGTGGTCTCCGATGAGGTGCTGCTGTAGGTGCTCCGCCATGCCGAAAATCAAACCGCAATTCTGCCACTGCACAGGGGGCAAAGGTCACAGTGACAAATGTTAGCACACAAGTGAAGGAAGGAAATCGAATAAATAAATATCTTCAAGTATATAGAGAATGTGTGCAGACAAATGTTTGTACTAAAAGAGATGGAAATTATATCCTTGCCCAGCAGCGGAAGTTCTTCATCAAGTTGAGCTTTACTGCTTTGACACTTCCATCATAACAACCCGTGTAGATCTGCATAAACAGAGTTAAACCACATTATTAAAACAAACATAAAGATCCTGTGAAATTCAGTCTTCTTTTACATGCAGGTTGAGATTCAAACAAATATGGCGACACCAGTTTTAGTCCACTTACCACACTCTTATGGATAGCCATGCACATCACCATATCACTATGTCCACCGTACACCTGCAGGCGGTCATGAGACTAGAAACAAACAAATACAGAGTTGATATATAAGACTGCAGACTCAGCAGGTTTCAGGAAGTCAACTTTATAATCTTTTCAAATGGCGACGGGCATTGAATTACTAACAAAAGAAAGGTTGTTTGAGTATGCTACACTGATGGGGAAGCAGAATGAATTAGGTCAAAGATGTTCACACACACACACACATATATTTGGTTAATTTTCTTTAACGTGAGGAAAATAAATTATTTCTTTGATTTTTAGGGGTCCAGGTAAAGCCATTTAAATTGTTCCTCATATTTTGATTTGGTCAAAAATGATAAAATATACAAATCGTCCCTTTATAAATCAGTTGTAAAATCACTGGTGTTCAATTTGGTAACCACAAGTCATTGCTCCATTGAGTCTACTTCATACCTGCAGCTCATAAACTCGAACCAGTTTATCCAGACAGGCTGTGACCATCACTTTCCCCAAGATGACAATGGATGTGACGGCGTGACCATGACCCTTGTAGATACGAACCAACTCACCCGTCTGTGAAGAAAGAGAAATATAATAATATAAAATAATCTCAACATTTTTATTGCAAATATAGAAAATATCAATAAATTCCAGGGAATCATTAACACTTACATGGATGTTGTGGGCATGAACAGATGCATCACTGGAGCCACTGAAGACCAGGTCATTCACCACCTGACAGGACCAAAGGAATTATAATTCAGTGCATCTGTATTACAGGTTTTCTTTGATTATCTACAACAAACAGAAGTTCATCCCCTTATGTTTTTTTTTTACTGTTATTTTGCACATTTCTTTAATATAGAGCTTGAGTTTTTTCTAAGGCGAAAATCAATAAAAACATCATAAAAAAAGAAATTTGCTCCAGCAGTTATAACAAACAATGTCGTGTTCAGTTGTCTCTTTGGCTACGTTTGAGAATCAGCTGCAAGTGTCAAATTCTGAATTTTGAACCCGACATGATACAGATCATAATTACTAAATCTACATGTAACTTTTATTTGTATGCTCCAACTGGCATTTGTTTAAAGTTTACTACACAAGATATGTCGAGCGAGCAAGAGAGTAAGCAGCGCTGGCGGGAACAGAGCCGTGATAAAATGTTTTCTGATTGTTTCATGGCAGTCGTCATCTCAAGGAAAGATAAAGACACCCGAGAAAAACGGCTTTTAGTTTGCAGACATAACTAAACTTCCTCACCTTCATACAGAGTACAGTCTTGGAATGTCCCACCAGCGTGCGCAGCAGCAGACCGTTCTTGGCGTCTCGTACGCTGATGGTACTGTCATAGGAGCCAACCAGCAGCACCCGGCGGGCGCCCTCCTGGGACGAACCCAGGCAGCTGACGCCTCGTGGGCCATGGCACTCAAAGACATCCAGCTGTTTCAGAGTCTAACAAGAGCAATAATGACAACAATCCATGACCCGAAGATATTCAGTTTACTATCATACTATACGTATTATACTATAGATACATCATACTATCATAGAGGACTAAAGAAAACAGAATATATTCACATCTGAGAAGATGGAATCAGAGAATTTTAGCTTTTTTTTCTTGAAAAATGACTCAAAAAAATGTATCCATTGCCAAAATAGATGGCGGTTAATTAAGTAATATCTAAGTTGGACACCTGTTCATGGGTCGACACCTGTAAAAACATAATCTGACAGAATAAGTCAGGTCAGGTTGCACCCAGACCAAAATAAACCCTGTTCAGATGCCTGGCCTACTCATGTTACTTTAATGTTAATGAAACCACTTTAGCAATTTTGCTTATGATTTATTTCACGTATATTAAAAATAACCCGTTACTTCAGTCAGAGAGGGTTAATGGGTGGCAGTTTTTCATACTTTAACTAGCACACTATTACATTGCATACACTGATGCAGATTTTCAACGATGCAACAATTTTTTTGCTTATTTATGAGTACTAGATGGGAAGGTTTTTACTCACCTTCAGATCATGGCTTGCCACTGATCCATTAGCGAGCCCAGCATACAGGATGTTCCAGGCTATGTGCAAACACAACACTCGGTCTGGTAGAGGGATCTGCTCCAGACACTTCTTAGACTAGAGGAGAGGAAGCAAAGAAATCAGAGAATAAAAAGAAATTAAAACAACATCAAGGAAAAGGTCACATAGGTAGGTGTACGATTTAAAGTGCAATGGTTAAAAATCTAATGGTAATTAAACTAGTAAATTATAATACTGCGATATTGATTACCGCACTGAAATCCTACACCAAGCTGTTAAGTCGCCAATAGGACACATTCATGACAGCAGCAGGATCAAAAGTGCAATGAAGCATCAATTGTAAAAAACGTGTTCAGAAAAACTAAAATGAATGATCTCGCCAATTTAATAAAGGTTCAAATATAATATATAAATAACAAGGAGGAACATATATGACATTCATTTTTTGTGATGTAGGCTTGTATACATGTTTTATACCTTTATGCTGTAACAGCAGATAGTCTGGTCACTGGAGCCGGTGTAGAGGCATGCCGGCATGTTGGGGAGCGACGACACCAGCAGACAGTTGAGTTTGTTTGTGTGGCCCTCAAACACTGCCTGGCACTCCCCGTTCTGGATACAGAGACATGAAATCACTTCACTGTTTCAATCAGTCCATATTATGTTGTTGCAGCCTTAGTCACCTTCTTGACAGTAATTTCTTTTATTGGAATAACAGCATAAGTTGAGAAACCACTGCTTTGTAAAGTGGAGTGGAAAAAGCAGCTCATCAATAGTTTTACTGATGATATCATTTTTTACATTTTGATTTCGTTTTTCTCACAGTCTGATACAAACTTCAGTTGTAAGACAGGACAGAAAGAAGAAAGTTTGACAAAAATGGGTTAGAACACAGGACAGTGAACTGCATACCACCAGATTGTAGGCTCGTGCTGTGTTGTCCCCTGAGCATGTGTACAAGAAGCCATCGTGGACCTGCAGGCCGTGGACGGGGCCTGTGTGGTTTACGAAGGCACCAAAGAACGGTTCCTCATCCCCGACTGGCTGAACAGACTCTGAAATAACAATAACAGTGGTTAAAGTGGTTTCAACACATTGTTTCTCCCTTATATCTCCATCGATATTTACATTTACTGCAAAGAGGAAGCTTGATACTCACCAGGTTGAATATTCGCCTCTTTCACTGGCTGAAATTTTCTGGAGGAGTCAAGAGAAAATGTAGTCACATTTACTTATCTGAATCTGCAGATAAAGCATCCTTAACTTAATGTAATGCGCAGGATTCTACTCCCAACACGATCTTGGATGATAGCTCACCTCTCAACATTTTGCTGAAGTGTCTGTGTGTTTGCAGAACTGAACTCCACACTGACAGACTTCTGAAGAGGCTCTTGATGAACTGTAACATTTGAGACAGTCTCAGGTGAGTCCTCCTTATCTGATTCGTCAATATCAATGACCACCAGGTTGGAGGGCTCCACCATTTCCACCGAGTTATCGCTCTCATTCCCTCCATCGTCGTCTGATGCTGCAGCCGATGCGTTTTTATCTTTTTCAGGGGCAGAAGTTGACTTTACTGCTGTCAACTGTTTCCCTTTCACTTGCTCATTGCTGAGATTTCCCACCATCTCCTCCTCAGAGTGACTTTCAACCAACAGTATTTCTTCCCTTACTAAACTTTCTTTCTTTACACTCACATTTAACCCTTCCCTTGGCACGGGCTCCTGCTGCTTGTAGGAAGACTCAGCAGCAGGTGGCGTATTCACCAATGTGGAACACCCTGGCCTGAGTTGTATGGAAGAGGTAGCAGCAGTTGTGGAAGCAGCCAAGTGTGGCGGTGAGAGTAGCAGTAGATCAGAAGGAAACAAGGCCACACGAGGTTCAACAGTGTTACATGAGACGGTTTGGGCTAACAGACTTGGCTGTCCAGCGCTGGGTGGTTGGTAGATTTCTTGCTTTACTGAAATGCTTGGCAGGGACAGAGAGGTTGGAGGATGCTGACTGATGGAAGATGCTGGGTTTGAGGCAGATGGTAGCTGGCTGGAGGTATCAGCTGTCCCTGCTGATGAGGTGGAGGCTTTCTCCACAGCTTTTGATCCTCCTGTATATCCTTCTGGAAAAGATTGAGACAGGAAAAGTTAAACCTTTTTTGGGTCTACTGAAAAGCATTTAAATCAGAGGGTTTCCATACATGGTACCTTGCATCCCCTGCAGGATCTCAATCCGTTTCGCTCTCAGACTGTTGACCTCAGCAGTAAACTAAAAGAGCAAGAAGAAGAATTCAATGTTTAACTATGGATAGACAACTGAGGAATATGAATAATATCATGTTTTATTCATTCGAGGTGTTTCTATACCTGCTGTTTCAGCAGCAGGAGTCTTTGGACTTCTGCGTAGGCAGCTTGCAATGCATTGTGGGCCTGAACCAGAGACTTGTCCAAATCCTGCAGCGAGTGGCTCAGCTCCTCCTCCCTCAGAGACACTGCCAACAGCTGGTCCATTTGGCCCTGGTCTAAAGGGATGAAGACCAAGAGAAAAATACAAGATATGGATATATTATACGTATGAACTACCTAAATTCACAGTGATTATTGATAAGTTGAGATAGGAGTCATCATTTTTACAATTCTTTCTAATAATACAGAACATAAAATATCAAAATTACCCTTGTTTGACTTAGTTTTCTTCTTTTTTCCACCTGCCTCCACATCAGAAATGCCATCATTCTGCAAGAGCACAAGATAAAACAATCACAATTATTAAAACTTACTGGGACATTTCAGCATTGATAGCAATACACTATAGAGGTCGACCGATACAGGTTTTTTAAGGCCGATGCCAATTTTTTTTACATCAGCCTTAGCCGATTTTTTTGAGCCGATATTTGAAGCCGATATTGCATTTTCTCCCTCCATTTACATGATAAAAATGACATAATGATAACAAATGTTACACAAGTCTCAATTTAACCAAAAAAAGAAACATTTATTTACGAAGTTAACAAATTAACAATTATATTGCAGAACATACATTTAAAAAAAATAAGAACATAAATATGCAAGCATAAATCAAATAATTACAATATTGCACACACTAGCAACAAGCACCATAATCTTTTTAAGTAAAGTGCACTAGGTAATCTTGTAATGACACAAGAGTGTAAGGAAAATGTGTAACCAGCAATACAAAAAAAACAACATTTTTTAAAAAATGTGCATAATCTGCATATTAACCCACATCAAGTACCGGAGTATTCTTTACCCCACCCACCCCTCACTAAAAGTTCTTAGTACTCCCAGTTTGAAAGCTGCAGGTTGTAATGCAGGACACAGAGACGCTCTGCATTTTCTCCCGTGAGCTTGTTTCTCTTCTTGTCATAGATTTGGCCAATCTCACTGAATACTCTCTCACTAGGAACAGAGGAGGGAGGTGGAGAGAGGAATTTTCTTGCCAGTGGTGCCAGAAGGTGCAGGCAGGATGTGTTTTGTTTCCACCATTGCAGTGGCTGAGCAGTCTGTCTGTCGATCAACGGCTCCTGTAGGTACTGATCCATCATCATTCTCTTCAGAGGTTGGTCCATGAGCCTCTAAAAGGTTTGCATACATTTGTTCAAGCAGGCCAGATGGACCAGGTTCTTCCTCGTCTTCTTCCTCCTCCCTTATCAGTTTTGGATCTGGGCCTTGATCCTTCGAGGAGGCCCTTTTTTGTTTCTCAGCCTCAGACACAGTGGCATGCTCTTCTTTTATCCATTCTTTTGCATTGCTCAGTGTGCCCGGTGCTAAGGCATGACCCTTATACAGAGGATCCAGCAATGTAGCCAGCACCAAACATTTGGTCTTCTCAGCCTTTTCAAACCTCGTCTGTAAGCTTTGCAGCATGGTATCCCAGAGTGTTTTAATCCCCTTCATTTTGGGACCCTCTGCTTCAAGTACCATCTTCAGCACCGCAATGCTTGGGATGATGCAGGAGATAGAGGCATCTGACCTGCTCATTTCCAATGTCACCTGTTCAAGTGGCCCCAGTGTAGCAATCAAATTGGAAACGAGAGCCCATTGATCAGCTGTTAGCATTGAGAGAGTGAGACAAACACAAATGCATTTGGCATTCGTGTTTTCACTTTCAAAGTGTAAGGCAATAACACAGTTAAGTTAGACGGTTAAAAATACTTTAAAGTTTGAAAACTTACCGTTCTCTCACGGGAGCTGCGTTGTGCTGCCAGCGAGGGAGGTGCATGCGCTTCACGTGCTCTCCAGCGCCTCCAACAACACAGGGCTGCATGTAATTGCGCCTGTCTGTAAATCAGGCCGAAAAAGTATATATATATATCGGCAAACGCACCCGCGCATCGGCCGATGCCGATACCAGTAAAAAAAACGCGAATATCGATGTATCGGTCGACCCTTACACTATACCCATAAAATCATACTACTAACTCTTACTAAGTTGTGTTTCCTCTTGTTGGCACTGCTGTCGTCTCTCAAATCTCTGTTTTCATCCCCCAAGTTTGGTTCCACTTTCACTGGCACTGCTGCTGCTGTGTGAGTGCTGCCCTCCTGTGTTGGAGAAGACTGCCCCACACTCCCCTGCATCCTAGAACTGGACCGTATCTCGGTGAGAGAGTCGTTATTTGTTGTGTACTGGGGTGGAGGACGCTGGGGCCAGTGGGTACTCGGCGGAGCGCCTGGAAGTGACTCCCAGTGGAAGCCCTCTGAAAGCGGCATGTCGTTGTCCTCCGTCTGCGCTGAGCATTCTTGGCCAGAGAAAGGGTTCCCCAACTCAGTTCCAAACCTGTATCCACACAGAATAAACACAGCAGATGAAAAAGGAAAATTCTGTTTGGCAAACAAGAAGTAGAATGGAAAATGAGGATGATGGAGAGAAAAGTTTTAGAGAAAAGACATTAAGCACCCACTCTCATAATGACTCACTCACCTGGGCATGCCATTACTCTTCTCCTGTTTTTTCCATCTCATATCCCTCCAGTTCAACTTACTACGGGCACCTGATAAAGTTAGCAACTTCTGCATAGTTGGTTTAAGTCCATCCTCTTTGCCCCCCTGATCTTTGCTTGGTTTGTGGGCAATTCGAACTTTGGGCTCAACAGATGTGGTCTGATATCCCCTGACTGGAACTAGACTGTCAAGGGCTGGAATAGCAGATGCTCCCCAAGACTGACAGCTTTCACTGCTGTATGATGGTCCATCTGAGTCACACACAACCACTTTGCTCCTCTCCCAATGCTCAGTCGTTCCTTGTGTTGTTTTGGAAGTTGTCTGCTTAGCAGGTAGAAACTGCACACATGCATCTGCAGCTTCATTGTTGTGGTTCCTGAAGGAGCCACCTGCTTGCTGCTCTTTCCTAGTTCCAACTTGTTGAGCGGTGTAATGATCAGTCACCTGGGCACCTGCCTCGCTGCTCTGCTTCCGAGCTTCACGATCTGCTCTACATGGTTCCCTCACACCCAGCGCCCTTCTGATTTGCCTAAGCATTGTGCTGACATCCATATCCCGTATGGGCGCAGCATTGGCAGATGTGTTAGCAGAATTAGCAGCTAGTTCTTGTCCTGGCTGTGAAGTACTTGGCCTCACATCTTGGTCTTGATTGAAGATGATGGATCCATTTACAGGGAGGTAGTCACTGGTGAAGTCTAAATCATACTGCTCATTGTAACAGTTATGGCTGATGGCAGGCCATGATAATTGCTGCGGTGTCTTGTCACCTCCTTGGGTGTTAGTTTGGTTGCTGACAGAAAAGTTCTTATTATACCTACTGGATATTTTGTTCTCCTTGTTCTGAACAACAGCATAACCACTGCCTTTCTGGTGGGTTTCTTGCATTTGTTTCAGTGTTGTCCGGTTTGCTATTTTGGATTGTTCAGGGTTTACTACTCTGGAAGCCACTTTGTTTTTTCTGGTGATCACCGATTTCACATTTGCATGCTTCTGACCAGCTACCTGCTTCAGTTTCTTTTTTTTCTTTTTCATAATTTTCTTCCTGTGATGGAAAAAGACAAGAGTCATAAAGAGAGTTGCACCACACACACCAGTTTACTGTCAAACCCAGTGTAACAAAAAAACATAATACATTATAGAGAGAATAAAATCTAAAATCTTCATATTGAGAGAATAACAATCTTACTCCTCTTTCTTTAGAGTCTTGTTTCTCTCCAGGATTCTGTTCACGGCCTCTTTGTTCAGAGTCTTATGCAGCGAAAGGGCCTTCACATTTTTAGCCATCAAGCTCTTCAACTTATCTTTGTGTTGAGCTGTGGAGATGTGCTGGGCATACTCATTTAAACCCATGGAGGATGCTCTACACGCCTGGCATTGATGAAATGAATGTCTGTTAATAGGAAGACACAGATTTTAGGATGAGTGAATCTCTGCTTTTGGCTCTTTTAATTGATTTTGAAGTAAAAACAATAAATGGTGAGCACTCAATTTTTGTATGTTGTAATTGAGTCATTACAAAAAAACTAAAAAGAATTGGGTTTGTGTAACATTAAAAGTTTTTAGGTATTATGCCTTACAGCAGTACCAATGCATTTTTGATACCTTACTTTAAAGGAATATAAACATGTTTTTTTCTACAGAGTTCTTTCATTCACATAACAAAAGGAGTCAAACTTCTTAAATATTAAATGCTGTCTGAACAGAAGCTAAAATTAGTAAAACTGTAAAATTATATAATATATATTATTAGTGAAATCACAAATTGTCACTTATCCAAGAACAAGCACAGAAGAGTAATAACCCATGCAAGTGCTTGATGCTAGTTTTGGAATATTTAAGTTTGGTACCAGCAGTTTATAATAGTCAATGTTACACAAACATCAAAATGTACTACAGAGCCTGCCAGATGTGTGGGGAAATAAATCTTTGTGCAGGTAAGTAACATGACTTGCTTTTCTCCTAGCGTGTTCTCAGAAGTCTTGTGTATGCATGTGTTTTTACTGTAAGAAAAAAATCATGGGTTTGTTTTTGCACGTCCTCTGAAAAAAATGAGCAAAAAGAGAAAAAAGGTAAAGAACACTCAACATGGTGTAATCGACACATTTTACTCACTTGCCCAGCGCTGTTTCCATCTCCCGGTGATGCAGCATGCTGTGCATATGCTCTTGCGATTCCTACAGTTGAGACATATTGTCAAATTATTAGAGATATGATAGCCACATCTACTATTCAATGAAATATCTACGTATAATTAGAGGCACTTACATGTTTCAAATATCTCCTACGACATAAAATACAGTAGACGCGTCTTTCCTTGTTTCTTCTTTTGGGTTTTGGGTTGGTCTCCTTCTTCACAGCGGGGTTATCCGCCTTCTTACGTGGGTTCTGAACCTTTGCCATTTCTGGAGAAGTGAAATATAAGGTAAAAGTGGAAACAGGGCTTCACACCAAAATACCACCTACGCCAGTGTTTCCATACCGCAGAGTAAACATAATTACAACATGAATTATGGTGTTATTTACGATATATAGCTATTAATGTGAAGTTGTCAACAATATTAAACGCTAATCATTAGGTCTATTTTTTTGACAACAGCAACAACGTGGTTATGAGGTGAGCTCCAGTCTGATAAGGTGAACACGTTTGAGTTTAACTACAGATTAAAAGCGACTTTGACAAACAACTGCACAACGTTAACGCCATTTAAGTAGAGAATTAACGGTTTACACTCAACATAATGTTAACATTTAATGATTATGTTGTAAAATGAATATAGTTACCGCACGAATTTCACATGGCAACAAGACTGAGGTGCTGTTTGAGCGCCATGTTTTTCAACGTGACGTGACGTCGGCCAATCGTGAGCTAAAGATGACGCCGGAAGTTCATCAGCGGGAAGTGATCATAGATCTACAAAACATCTGCTAGATGCTAGGTGGAGGTTTTAGTGGTGGCGTCCTGTAGTGAGGATGTTTTACAGCTCTAATGAAGTACAGGAAGCGTCATTCAGTACGGAAGAGGAGTGTTTGCTAGCAGTTTATTATCTGCTTACAGTGTTTTTATCGCCAATTTACTTTTTAATCTGTTTGGACGCTAAAATGTGTAACGACTGTGTCCAAAAAGAGTACCCTGACCGAGTAAGTTAATGCTATTTGGAGATTTGAATCGTTTACTTTGTGTACTGGGAAGTCTACACGTCAATTAAACAGCGCAGTAGTGATGTAGCTAGTTAAAAATGAGGAAATATAGTTCTAGTTAATTAAAGTGGCTCACATTATCAAACCGTGATGATATGGTGCAGGGGTTGACATCAAATGTGTTGTGCCACAGAGAAAGAAAGGTGTATTTGTTCTTGTGTTTTGTTGCTCAGGGGAACACTTGTCTGGAGAATGGCTCCTATCTGATGAACTACCTGAGCTGTGCCAGCTGCCACCAAAGGGACTTCGTGCTGATCAGTAACAAAGCCACGGAGGATGAAGATGGAGAGGAAATTGTCACATACGACCGTAAATCACTTTTCCTTTGGATTACAGCTCTGACTGAAACATGTACCAACCACATGATAATACACAGATAATACACGACACAGTTTAAAGCGTGGAAACTATTACAGTACATTAAATGTTACTTGTTGTGTAACGTTACTTGGTTCAAGTTTTTTCAAGTCTTAAAACAACATTCAGGTGCCCAAATGAACAGTCAAATAGCTTTTTCCTACTCAAATCATCCCTTTATAATGTATTTACAATGTGAGTGATGGAGTCCAAAATCCACAAGCCTCCTTTTGTGCATTTAAGTTTATCTGAAGCTAATATAGAGCTTCAGCCATCCAAATTAGTCAAATCAATTAGCTAGATATCTTTTAATAGCAAGCAATGATATTTCAAACAATGTTGTTTAGGGCTACAACTAACAGTTATTGTAATTATTGATTCATCTCTGGATTATTTTCTTGATAAATCAATAATTGGTTTGAGCAATAAAATTTAAAAAACTAAACAATGAAAAATGACCATCTCAGTTTCCCAGAGCCCAACCCAATGTCTTAAAATAGCTTGTTCTACTCAACTAACAAAATAATTTACTTTGATATAGGGCTTTAACTGTAACAATTATTTTAATTTCTGATTCATCTGCTGATAAATGTCTTGATTAATCGATTCATCATTTGGTCTATAAAACCTCAGTAGTGCAAGGTGATGTCATCACATTGTTGCTTGTTTTGTCTGACAAAAAAATATTCAATAGATCTTACTGAAAGAAAAGGAAGAGCAGAAAATTCTCAAATTTTAACAGGTGGAACCATCAAATGCTTTTGCTTGATAAATGACAAACAATTAATTGTCTATAAAAATAGTTGATTATTAATTTCCTTTCGATCAACTAATTGAATTTTCTTCACATTTGAGAGTCTGCCTAGGAATTTTTGATAAAGGTTCTTTAAAAAAGTTATTTAAACAATTAACCAATAATAAAAAAAGTTCTCGTGAATAAGTTGTCTGTTGATAGTCTCATTCAGCTCTAATAATTGGCTTCTCTGTTATTGAAGCTTATCAATGCCAATGTTTTTTTTTTAAAAAGAAGAAATGATCAGTAATTACATGCTGTTGGTTTGCTTTTAGTTGGATTTTGGTTTCCTGCCAAATAATCCATCCACCTCCACAACATGTTAAAGACTGATCCACTGTGTCCATTTGTCCTTCCAGATGTTTGTAAAAACTGTGACCATGTCATCGCCAGACATGAATACACTTTCTCTGTTGACGATGAGTATCAGGTCAGTAAGAGTCTCTTTGTTTATTCTGAATTACTAATGACATATAACAACATCAGTGCTGGTGCTGTTTTAAGGGTCTGATTTGATATCTAATTTCAGCGCTCATGTTTAATTGATGGCATAGTCTTAAGTCTGAGGGGGTTTTTTTGGTTTGGTTTTTTTTGTCCAGGAGTACACTATGCTTTGCATGCTGTGCGGAAAGGCAGAGGACTCCATCAGTGTGCTGCCAGATGATCCCAGACAGTCCGCTCCTCTCTTCTAGAGCTCAAGAAGCACCAAATCTGCAGGTCATCGTTCCCTTTATAGATCAACTATCCCCAAGCTGATGGATGTGCCGCTGGCTGCTCACTCCTGTCATTTTTATCGTACATTCAGTTTTATGCATGTCTTCAATTGAGCACACAGTATTTTAAATACTTGGCTGTTGATGGATTATTGAATGCTTATAGTGGTTGAGCAGGAAATATAACTTTTAATATAAAAAAAAAATCCCCTTAATGACAAAACCTAAACACTGTGTCATTTGACTATATTGTGTAAATAAACATTTTTATACTATGCTTTTTACTCAGTAATATCTGATGTTACAAAGTCAGAATGGCATAAAGGAAGCCTACTATGCAGTTGTAGATATCCAAATAAAATTATTGTATACACAGTGCACAGTGACTGCTCACTGCTCCTAATGCTTAGGATGGGTTAAATGCAAAGACTGAATTTCACTGTTTTCAACTGTATGTGTGTGATAAAGTACCTTTTACCTTTTTAAAAAAACTCAAATGTTTATGTTTAAGGAAATATGTGAAATAAATACAGTATAATCACCCATTTATTCAATTTGAGGTTATTTCTATAATCAATTAGGTTCTATGCCCAAGAAAAGTATTCATGGACAACAAATTATTCAGTGTTGTGATGTTTATCTATGTTGATGATGCTACCATGTTTTCCAGATTTTGTCAGAATTCAGTTTTCAGTCCTGAGCTCAAAATGTATTTCAGAATATTAAATTGCTTCATCTGACAGTCTCACCTTCAGGCCATTTGGTGTAGTTTTAGTTTTGTTGGAGCAGGCAAGATTCACACCCTAATCTAATATAAACATACCTAATCTCATTCCTCATATTCATAAACATCAATAAACCTGTTGAGATATTAAGCAAAATGAATTGTCAGAATGGAGTCTGTGTAGTAAGAAAGTCCAAAGACTGATTGATTTAAACTTTATTCAAAGAACGTCTCTGTTGAGAACATCTAGATAATCTAAGTGCTTGTCCACATGAACACATTCTCTAACATCCTGTCTGTAACTGCAGTCAAACTGGTGGTTACACATCGCCTTTGACTTTTTAAGTTGCAGTGACCACAACAAAAACAAAAGCACTGCATATGCAAGAGGAGCCTTCATTTCACTGCAGCTGTCATATGCGACTCAGTCAACAGCTCGTCAGCAGTCTCTCTTGTGCTTGCAGGGACGTCTGTGTCAGAAAGCAGCAGCTTCGACAGAATTTGAGTGATTGTTCTCGGGGGGGGGGGGGGGGGGGGGGGGGACGTCACAGTCTGGTGAAGTTTTATAAACTCCACTACTAGTTTGTCATTTGATCTAAATGATTGTTCAATGTTTAACCATCACCTTTACTCATTGCCTGTTTCTTCTGTAAAACTAGTTTGCGATTAAAACTGCTCACAGTGACGTCAGTGGGTTATCCAGAGTAACTGGGGCACTGTTAGTGGAAAGATGATGCTGCTGAATTTTTTATAAATGTTGTATATATATTTGTAATTTGGGTGAACTGACCCTTTAAGCTGCACAATGAAAACTACAGTACATGTAGCCAGGCAGCTATATTTTTAAGCTCTGCCTTTTATTCTAATTAATAATATATTTTTTAAAGTGTAAAAAAAAAAGAAAACAACAACCAAGACATAATGAAAAACATACTTTTTTTTTTTTTTTTAAGCTTACACCTCGTGCTGTTCTCTTGATGTGAGAAATAAAAAAAATGCACGTCTTTGCTGGTCTACATAATGATGTATTTGGATCAGAAGCAGTTCAATAAAAATACAGATGTTTTAGCTGATTGTACAAATGAATAAAAAAAATAATAATTGCAATGATACTCATGCACTTGTACAATACTTAAGTATGAGTGCACTTACATGTACATTCTAATACGCGGATTCCTTTTGCATGACAAATATTTTCTAGCAAAGAAAACGCACACTACTACACTGTGATATGCCAAAATGAGCAAGTCATTGTTACATACTATAATTCATCTAGCAGTTTGACAGAAATGAGGTCAACATGGGACTGCATGCCCTGGTTTGTTCATGGATGCTGATGTTGGTATACTGCTTGAAGTGTTATTTACTATTAGTGTTCTTAAAGCGAGTACATGGTTTCTATTAGTGTATACCATTTTCCTAATGGTACATATCTACAGTTAGCATCATTTTTTTTACATCCCTCAAGTATTAAACACTGTCTTTTTGGTCTCATATTAGGCCTACATGGAGTGTTAAGAGAGGAGTGAAATGCGAGGTAAGAGTTGGCAATCTCAAGGTTTCCCCAACCTTTTAGTTTCAACTGCAGGCATCAAGCCACATTGTCAAGTATTTTGAGATACACATCCAACAAATGAATAAATAAATAAATACAATTTATCATACATTTTACATTACATACAGTACATTCCCTTGAGTAAATACCGTATTTACACATGCTATCAGGGACTGGATGTGAGACAGCCTCTCGCTACAGTTGCACCGCCCGGATCAGTCACTTGTGTCAAATACAGTCATCGGCCCACTTTGCCTGCACCTTTCCCCTCGTGCATCAGGCCCCTTCCCCTGGAGCCGTGGCCCCACTGACCCTGCGCGGCGGACCTGTCTTGCGGGTGAGCGTGTCGAGGAGGAGGGGACCCGGAGAAGCTGGATGGCGAGCGGCTGCGTCCCGGGAGTGCCACGCCCTCGCGGAGCTCCTGGCGGGAGGGGGAGGAGCTCAGCGAGCGCTGCAGGGAGGAGGAGGTGCTGCGAGGACGAGGTGGAGGGCTGAAGAGCATCCCGCTGCGGTCTTGCATCAGCTGGGTCAGACTGGCCAGGAAGTCTGCGTCACTAGTGCTGCTGGCACGTACTCTTAGCCGCCGCCGTCTGGAGAAGAAACACGAGACGGTATGATGATGATGGCTTTTATATAATGATACAAAGACGTATTTATGATCAGCATTTCTTCAGCAAAAGCTTTCCGTCTGTTCACGATTTACTTTATTTATTTTAGCAGCAAGAGTCTGGTTTGCTGCAATTTGAACAGATAAAACAGTTTTCCTTTCGTGTAACCAAATCAACCAAGCAGAAAAATCATATGGATTACAACTCTACCATCTAATAAAAACATATTGAAATCCCGGTATTTTCTAAACAGCTCCACTGCACACAGCTCGTACCTGTTGTCCACACATGGACGGATGGGTGGTTTCCCCGGAGGTGGTCGAGGCAGAAACCTGCTCGTCAGTTGCTCGGGTATAAAGGTGGCGCTGACAGGTCGCGGGATCTTACTTTTGCTACCTGATGAGGAGGACAGAGAAAGAGGGTCTTCTCGCTCCGAGGAGAGCCTGTCTCTCGGGAAAGCGCAAGGCAGGTTGTCACAGGACAGCGACGGGGACGGGGAGTGGGTGGGGGAGCCAGGGACCGGACTGCTCCAGCGATGACGCCTCTCCATGGCTAGGTCCCTGCTCGGAGATTCCAGCGGAGCGCCGGGTTCTCTTACAGGGATTCGGCTCAATCTTGGGGACGAGGGAGAGTCTCTTCGCCTGAGCAGAACTGGGGGCGGAGAGGACGAGACGGTGACGGTGCTCTCCATGGCGCCTCCGGCTGTATCAGCTTGGGGCTGCTGGTTCGGCTCCGAGGAACGATCAGGCAGACCGGAATCACTCTCTGGGTCTCTGTCGTTGGTCAGATGGGAAGTGAGGCCCTTGGCTGGGCTTGGCACTGGAGCTAACTCCAACTTCCCTCCATCCTTTGAGAGTTCCCCAGGAGGTTCATCAGATTTATCAGATGGGGCCTCTAGTGGTATTGCAGCACTCTTCTCCTGTACAGGAGACTGTGGCGCACAGCTGGAGGACTGAGAGGAATTCAGTAATTAATGGATGTGGATTATTATTATTATTATAAAAGAGGTATCAGCAAATGAAATTCCATGTTATTTTTATATAAAAATGTGTGAAATACATTATTAAGTCAAGTACAACAAAATGCTTGGTCACCCCTACCTGTTCCATCTGGGATCTTCCCAACATGACTGAGGGCATTTGTCCCAGCATTCCTGGCAGCCTCCTGTGGCCCAGCAACCATGTGCCGGGCATGCTCATCTGCGACAGGACAGGGCTGCTTGGCACTGCCGGAGACTGGCCATCCTGCGGCTCAGAGGAGTTCTCTGTCTCAGCAGGCGTGTGGGACCCCGGCTTGTCCTCGTGAAGGGCTTCTGCCAGAGGCTTGGTGGCTCCAGAACCGCTGCCTTGCTCCAGCTCCAGCATCACCCACTCCTGGGAGTCTCCCTCCTGCGGTACGGGACTGAGATTCACAGCGACGAAACCGCTGCTTGCTGCGCCCTCCTCTGGGTCGGGGGTCGCCGTGCCAGAGTGCTCCTCATTGCAGGGGGGCGTCTGCTGCCCGTGTCCCCTCTCAGGAATGCATTTCTCCCCGACCTGAGAGAGGAGAGGACGCTGTTTGCCCAGGCTGAAACAAGATATTGTTAGTGTCAGAGGAGGTTGATAACATTGTCGCAGATTGTCACAAGTGCATTTAGATGTATAGAAAGTACTAACTAGGCCTCGAGGAAGCGTTCGATGGTGGGCTTGGGTTCAGGTGCGAGTCTCTTTTCAAATGCCAAGCTTTGACTGTGTCTTATCCTCCGGAGCAGCGGTGCAGCCCGTTCCAAGAACATGGTCTCTGATCGCACCCGTCTGGGAGAGCTCTGTATGGAGCCAGTGTTGGGACTCTGGTTCCCCTGGTTCTGACTGTGCTCATCCTCGCTCACTACCTGAATACAACAAACGATGACAACAAGGCTGAAAAAAAACATGTCTTTGAATGAAGAGGTAGACAATCCAACCTTCTTATTTTGTCTAGAATGACAAGAAGGTAAAGAGGGGGAGACTCAAGGAGAAAAGCTCCTGGGTACATTATATACAAGGCCATATGGAGTAGATGTAGTCTTAAGTAATTATCATTAAAAATGAATGTAGATTTATGTTAAACCCCATTGTGATTTATTGCTGTCTTTGGGGATGTTTTGTGCATAAAATCCACCGCACTGCAGCTAAACAATACATCTTACTCCACAGCAAGAGAAGAATAACATTACAGCAGGAGTCTGGAACATTGAACTGAGCATTAACAGTAAACCATGTCGCCTTGACCTTCCTGATCACCGGCTGGGCATGTTTATGGTTGCGGTTACGGTCCATCTCTTCCCATACATCTGCGCCGGGCGTGGTCGGCGTAGGGATGGGGGGGCAGTTGTCAGCATCACTGAGGCGCTCCCCTTGCAGGACATCCTCAGTGTTCTCCCTCTGCAGCTCGCACGGCAGCACCGAAGCATTGGCCATGCTGTGGAGGAGAGAGGGAAGGTCACCCTGCAGCTCGTTTCCAAAGCACTATTTAGAGCGGGGATTTCTCAGGGATCTCTGACAGTGCAAATTTCTAGTCTAAAAAAAGACTCTTGCCATACCCTGAACACGTATCCGACGGAGTGTGAAGGAAGTTTGAATAGCAAAAGTTCAACTGCCCTGAGCCAAAAGCAATTTAAACAAAAACAAAGCTTTTTTTCAACACTGATTGAGCTCTTTTAAATGTAAATACCCCAAATATGCTGGTGTGAGACGGGTGAGCTGTTGAGTGGTTGCTGCGGCAGTGATGGTCAGCATATCCTCTGAATCACACTTCTCCCAGTCGTAAGGGTCATTCTCCAGCACATTGTGGCTTTTCATGGCATTGTCAAACACTGACATCAGGAGCTGTCACAGAGAAACCACATGCATCAGCGTTTGACAGACGAGGGAGAGGAATAAATAGCGTGTGCAAAATATGCCAAACAATAGGTGGCTAACCTGATAGTCAGGCTTAGTGAAGTAGTCCAAAATCAAAACGTGATCCAGGAAAATGCTAAACTCGGAGGGAAGGTGCTTAAGCATGAGTCGGTGGTCGTATGTCTCTTTTAGGTTTCCTACTTGTTCCTGAGAGAATAAAAGAGAATATTTTGTTTGTTGGAGCAGATACATGCTGTAAATAAAAAATAAAAAAATCTACAATGAGGAAGTTGAAGCACATACCTTATCTTTGATTTTCCTCCAGGGAAGCTGACCAACCATGAATTCAACCAGCATGTAGAAGAGGGACCACAGGTCATCATGACGACCCATTTCCTGCATATTCACAGAGATGAGTGTGAGTAAAGGGTTAAAAGGGAGAGAAAAGAATACAACTTTACAGTCTATGAGGTACTGAGAGTATACATAGGGGAACATGTTCTTGGTCCATGCTCACCTTATTTTTATGAGCATTGATTGAAGCATATCGCACAGTTCCTCTAAACCCTGCCACAGGACGAGGCTGAAAAAGAATAGAGACTTTCAATTCAATTCAGTTCAATTCAATGCCTTTATTGTCATTGCACAGCAGTACAATGAAATTGTGTCTGTGGCTAATACACATAAAAACAGCAACAGACAATAAAAAATAAATAAACCAGCAGAGAGATAATAAAAAAATGTGTAATAAATAGATAAATATAATACAGATGTAGTTATGAATAACAGAAGCAGTTCATATTACAATATAAGATGGGGTTACTGAAACACAGATAACACACACTTTATCCTTTACACCAAGTCTAAATACTGTATGTTAAAGGCAACATGATTGACGGTTTTATGTTTGACTGGCAGGACTGATGGGATTCAACCCTTTGTGGGATGTTCACACGTTGATGTCACATGAGGGTTGTTGAGATCACACAGAAGTCATGTGAGAGTTGACAGAGTCACGTGAGTTAAGTTTGTATTTGGTGTGAAACGTTCAAATTTGCGTTCCTTTAATTGTATTAGTATTTCTAGATATCCTATCAGGTGGGTGACTGGATCTATATTCTCTGGTCAGACAGCATTAATTTATCACGTACAGTAGCTGAACGTTTTCTTTGGACCCATATTGTAACATTACACTAAACATAGTACTTACTGGACGGACTTCCTGGCTGGAGTTAGTAAACTGACGGGCTAAACCAAAGTCAAGCATATAGCAGCATCTGCAGGTACTGGCTAGTCTTCCCATTGCAAAGTTAGACTGTAACAAAAGAAGCACAAAAAAGTTCCCAAGTTTTGGTCATATGATGTGCAACAGAAATTTGACTCGTTCAACAAATTCACAGACTATCTAGAGGTCATCTTACCGGTTTAATGTCACGGTGGAGGAAGCCCACAGAATGGATGCTTTCAATGGATTCTAAAATCTGCTTGCCAAGTCTTAAAGTTGTGGAGACAGAAAAGGTTCCGCGGGTCATGGTTCTGCGCAAATCAGCCAGATTCCTCCCCTGTGGACAGGAAATCGATGTGACTTGACGCATTCACGATGCAGAGAGGTATAACGTATGTCAGAAGCAAATGAAACACTTGACTAAAATTCGGTGATAAAAAAAAAAATCATACCTGGAGTTCCATCACCACATAGTTGAAGCGATCGTTTCGGCCGCAGCCCACAAAGCGACACACGTGGTCTTTGCCTGTCAGAGAAATAAATCAGTGTAAAACTTTACGTTGATGTCGTCACATCTGTAAAACGACAGCCAGACATGTAATCTGTTACATTACTCATTCATATTCAGTCATATGTTTATGTTTCTCAGGATCAGTGTTACAGATTTCTGTGTACATATAAATACATACAGTATGTGCAAATGTCATATCCTGTTTAATATTGTACACAGTACGTCGAACATTTTTTTTTAAACGATAGACAGGATTTTCCTGTATTAGCTGGGAAACCTCATCTACTCACTGTATGTGTAATAATAAACCAAAATAAATTTACAATGATTTAAGAAAGAGAAAAGTAGTAGTATCAATATAGCTGCTGATTATTTTTTTGGTCAATGGAGTAATCGTGTCCCTTCCCTGTCACTGAAGGAGGGACAGTAGCTCTTACCCTGCAGCTTCTTCAGGACAGCTACCTCCATCTTCAGCACCTGTTTGGGTTGCTGAGCAGACTCCACCTTCAAGGCAACGGTGGCCTGGCTCAACTGATCCAAAACCTCGTAGATCTCCCCAAACCCGCCACCACCTATCTTCCTTGCCTGTAGAAAAGCACAAATGGAGCTACAGCAGGTGCAACAAGGGACCATCCCAAAGTCTAGTGGAGAAAACTGGTGCATGCCTTTCATTTTGGTTACTGGTGGGGTTTTTTTTAGTGAAATGACTTGATTCAATGATTTCTCTTCCTCCTAGTGACACCTTACCACTTTCCATCTGTCTCTGACCACGTCTGCCACTGACAGGATGTCTGTGTGGTCTCCAGCCCCACTCATCCTGAGTGCTCTCAGCTACAGCCTGCACCTGGCATCAGTGACGCAAGCCCCTCACTAAAAACATAGAACAGATTTTCAGATTCAGTTAAATTTTCAGTTTGACAACCACAGTATACTGCATGCTACTTACTGAGCATGCTATAGATGAAAAAGGGAACCAATACTTGTTACTGATTGTCAGTAGCGGAAGAAGTACTCAGATCCCTTACGTACAAATACAGCAATAAAAAAATACTCCTTTACAAGTTAAAGTCCTGCATTAAAAGTCCTACATAAGTACAAAAGTACACACAGTACCAGTAAAAAGGTTAGACACACTTGGGAATTGTGTATTAGTAATTACGCATTAGTAGCAAAATGGACCTAAACCATTAAAGTAAATGTCATTAGTTCTCTCTGTATGACATATTATTAAATATGACCTCATTAGATGATTAATACTGAAGCATCAGTGTGTAAGTAGCATGTTACTGTTGTAGCTGCTGGAGGTGGATATACACCAGTGGTTCCCAAACTAGGGGGTCGGGCTCCTCCGAGGGGTCAACAGAAAAATCTAAGATGATTAATGGGAGAGGAGAAAAGAAAAAACGTTCCAATACACCAATGTGTTTTCAGTTTTTGGACTTTTTCTCTAATCTTTGATTTTTGGTGAAATATTGAATCATTTGAACATTTACTGAAATTAAACTATGTGAGAAGTTTAGAGGGAAAAACACACTATTTGGTGGAGCTGTTAACAACTCATAGACATCTGAAATGTGACCCTGACAACACACTGATTTTTGTAAGATGCCAAAAAGGTTGGAAACCACTGTTGTCATCTTTGATGTTGTATTTTAAAAGCTTGTTATGCATTGTGTCACATCTTCATCTACAAAGCAACTAAAGCTGCTAAATAAATGCGGGAGTAAAAAGTACAATATTTCCATCTGATATATAGAGGGAGTATTAAGTAGCATCCAAAGGTACGGTACGGTACAAGTACCTCATATTGTACTTGGTGAATGTACTTGGTTACTTGGCTCCACTGCAGATTATTGTGCTTGAGATAAACGCTGAGAACAGCTGACTGATAAAGGTAGCCCCTCTGACTCAGATGAGAAGCTAACCGATGCTTGCAGCTAGCTTTGTCTTGTTTCTCAACAATGTCTCACGTTACCGGGGTGGCATTACGGCTCATAATCGGTCATACACCAGTCGTTGGCGAGGATAAGCCGTTATGGAGCTAATCTGGATATGTGATGGTGTTCAGTGCGGCGGCTCCGGTGGTCCTGTGAACAAGCTAACTAGCTATGTTTACTAACGCTGAATGATAACGGAGGGCTGGAAACCCTCTCTGACCTCTTACCGCGCTCCACTGCACCACTGCGGTCCTGGTTAGTGTGTGTAAACCCGAACAGCCTCCATGCTCCCAGTCTGCTCTCAGCTAGCCAGGTCATTCCGGGCGGGTGTTTATTTCAGAAATGAGCTGCTGGTGATGGACCATAGCTGATGGGAGCTACGTGTTAGCTAGCCTGCTAACGGATGCTGCTGCTGCCCCCGTGCTGCCTCTCACAGCGGCGGCCGTGACGTCACGAGACTGACCTTTCCTGATTGGTCCGCAGACTCCCGCATCAATAAGAGCAGGAGCACCGCATCACCCTACTGCGGGGTCACCAATCAAATACATCGATCATGATGATTGTCGAAAAGATGCAAACTGTAGCATTGGAGTAGCAGGAACCCCAACACACAGCTGTGATTTGTTATGGTGTTAGAAACCTCTACCTCTACTTAAGAGGAAAACATTTTATTTCTACATTTACCTGACAGATAAATGTTACTGGTTACAGATTTAGATTCAACTCACAAAATATAACACATAAAGTATGGTGCATTATTATTATTGATTAGCCTATGCAGCATTATATAAGAAGTAAATGCTCCACCTTTAACACCTTAAATTGAAGTACAGTGTGCTAATATCTTTCCTTCACTCCTCGCTTTCAAGTAAAAATGTGAATTAAGGACTTTAACATGATTTTTACTGCGGGATATTAATACATTTGATTAAGGAAAACATTTTGAGTAGACTACTTCTTCTACTGCTGCCAATACCAACATTTACTTATAGAAAGGATGAAAATAAAGCAATCCAGAGTTTGCCTGCACTGTAAGAAGTCTTTCAGTGGTATTGTCCATTTTAATTTATTTTTAAAAGTATATTTAATCCAATAAATCAATTTATTTTTCTTTTTTAGTTTTTTGAGTTAACTATAAGTAAAAAGTGTGAATATTTTTCGCAACTTACTTTTGTATGTGATAAAATTAATTTTATTGGACTTCAACATAAATTGATTTAACAAAACTCCGTTTAAACGTTTATATCAGACGTGAAACGTCACGACCCGCCCACCTGCATGCAGCTACGGAAGAACAAGCCCGGGCAGTCAGCCTTTACTGTCGAATGTTCCTGAAGACACGTTTTTTCACGGAGCCCAAGGAAAACACTTTACTGAACTCATGTAAGTAAGAATTTATATTGTTAAAAGTCAGATTTTGCCAGAATTGAAATGTATAATTTTGCAATTTGCAAAAGCATGGCTCAATGTTATATTTTGTGTACTACTTTTCCCCGTCGTCGACCGCCATTTCAAATGTGCTCTTACCTACAACAGCTCATTAACTTCAACCAAACACTGTTTATACCTGTGCAGTTTTTAATTAGCGTTCTCTTTGCGTGGTAGTTTAATATTTCAAATATATAGTGACTTGTACAAAAAACTATCAGCGCTTCGACGTCGTATTTGGCAGTGTAGGCTGCCACACACACACACTGTACAATTAGCACGATATCAGCGCATTTACTGTTAGCGGTCAAGCGCTACCTGTCCATGCGCCCGTGTCTCTCTCTCTGTGTGTGTGTGTGTGTGTGTGTGTGTGTGTGTGTGTGTGTGTGTGTGTGTGTGTGTGTGTGTGTGTGTGTGTGTGTGTGTGTGTGTGTGTGTGTGTGTGTGTGTGTGTGTGTGTGCGCGGTGCGACCGCACGCACGCTACAGAGACGGCAGGTTGAGGGGCTGACTGGCAGAGATGAGAGATGGTGAAACCTGTTTATTTTTATTTTTTTCTTTCTGTGAGAGACTGTGGCGGGCCTAATGGGAAACACTGAGGTTGCTGTATGGTATTTTTGTAGGCCAACCCGGAAGTTATCATCACTCTGGCTCCTTTTGACAGGAAGTCATTTGGGTTTTTACATCATGTTTTGGATATTGCCTTAGGAAATAAGCTGTGTGTGTCACATAAATCATTCTTTTATGTCTTGTTCAATAGGATAATCTTCACAAATGAGTATATTAGGGTATAAAAAACATATTAAGGGGTCATCAGGCTTATATATCCAAGAGGTTAGAGATGAACCATAACTTGTCTTTTTTTTCTCTCTCTCCAATGATAGATGGGATGGCCCTGTAAATTGTGCAGCACTGTTGTACCAACCAAGAGTGACATTTTAAAGCATTACAGACTGCACCATGGGACCTTTGGACACAGCCATGCCTTGCCATGCATTCATATAGGTTGCCCATGCTCTTTTAAATGCTGGAGTTCCCTTCGCTCTCATCTGTCAAGATACCACCCAGAAGTCAAATTCCTCAACTCACCTGAAGTAAGTCCTTCATTCACCTGCCCCCTGTGTAAAAAACCTGGATTTCCTAATGAAAAAGATTTTTTTGAACACATAGGTCATCATCTCAAGAATAATGAGACTGTGAAATGTGTCTTTGAAGGTTGCGATCATCAAACTAATGTGTATGGGACTTTTGCAACACACAAACACAGGAAGCATACTCCACATACATCACAAGATTTTAAACCAGGGGTTATCTCCGAGTTACCAGAGGAATTACTTGATTTTGGAACCTCTGAAGAGAGTGGTGACCACAGTGGTGCTAATTATGAAGGTAGTAGCACTAATGCACACTACGAAGAGGAAAATGGAAGCAATGTCGTTGTAGAGTATATAGCGTCCCTCTTGTTGAAATTAGAGAGTGTTCATAATGTTTCAGTTCGGTGCATTGATGAATTGGTTGATGATCTTCACTTTATAGCAAGTTCTGCCCCCATTTCTTCAGTTAAAAGTGTTATTGTTTCACATTTTGAGAAAAATAACCAAACCATTGATGACACTTTTGTTACATCTTTGGTGGAAGAATTGTGCAAATCAAATCCCCTGAGCACAGCACTCAGTAGTGTTGGTCCTCTATCCTCATCGTTCAAGAGACGACAGTATTATAAAGAAAAATTTGAAGTTGTTGAGCCTGTTGAGTACGTCCTTGAACCAAATGAGAAGAGAAGCTTCCAATATATCCCAATTCTTCAATCCTTGATTCAGATTTTGGGTAAAGAAAATCTTAGAGAAAAAGTTTTAAGTGAAGAACAGAACAAGTCGTCTACTAAATATGGATCATATCGAGATGGTACAATCTATAAAGAGAATTCTTTTTATTCTGAAGAACTAAGAATTACACTTGTACTGTACGTTGATGATTTCGAAATTTGCAATCCGCTCGGAACATCAAGAAAGAAGCACAAGATTACAGCTGTATACTGGGTGTTTGGCAACCTTCCACACTCTTCTCAATCCACTCTCAGCTCTGTATACTTGGCTCTTTTATGTAAAGCAGTTGACATCAAAAGATTTGGCTATGCTGAAGTGCTTGCCCCTTTGTTAAAAGACATTGCTGTCTTGGAGCGTGATGGCATCTACATTTCCTCTGTTGGACAAAATGTCAGAGGAAGTGTGTTTTCTGTAGCTGCCGACAATCTAGGGGCACACTCAATTTGTGGACTAGTGGAAAATTTTTCTGGACCATTCATTTGCAGATTTTGTCTTGGACAACGATCAGAATTTCGTATAAAGGAGGTGAGGTCTGGTGTATTTCCTGCTCGCACCCAAGAAGCATATGCCGCTCATGTATTGACTGTCAAAGAAAACCCTGCTTTGACGCACTGTTTTGGTGTAAAAAAGGCTTGTCCATTGACTGAGAATCTGAGCTACTTCCACTGCGTCACTGGCTACCCACCTGACATATTACACGACATTTTTGAAGGGATTGTTCCCTTGGAACTGGGTCTGTGCTTCAGTGTTTTCATTTCTAAGAAATATTTCACATTTACTGAACTTAACAGTGCTATCTCACAGTTTCCATATAAATGGGCTGACAAGACTAACTGTCCTCAGCCAGTGCCTGCAACCTTCTCCTCACGAAAACGGATTGGAGGAAACGCACATGAAAACTGGGCCCTGATACGGCTGTTGCCATTCATTATTGGACACAGAATACCTTTGGATGATCCAGCCTGGCTTCTGCTCATGACTTTAAAAGACATTATTGAGCTTGTTGTTGCTCCAGTCCATAATGAGGAAAGCATTGCATATCTTGACTCAAAAATTTCTGAACACCGACACAGATTCCAGGAAGTGTTCCCTAATGAAGAGTTGATCCCAAAACACCACTTCTTAGAACACTACCCTGAATTGATAAAGGCATTTGGACCTGTGATTGCTTTTTGGACGATGAGGTTTGAAGCTAAACATAGCCAGTTCAAAAGGATTGTAAGGCATACTGGCAACTTTAAGAACATACTCTTGTCCCTGGCTAAGAAGCACCAGCTTATGATAAGCCACCACCTGCATTCCACAACAGTTTTGCCTGCTCTCAGTGTTGTAAGAGTAACAGCAGTTCCAGTGGATGTCTTGCATGTAGATATTCAGGAGTCAATTAGGCATCTATCTCCTTCTCAGTCTCAAGTTCAGCTGGCTAACACAGTCACCTATCAGGGAACGAGGTACTCAAAAGGCATGATTGTGGCCTATAGTTCTACTGCAGGTCTTCCTGATTTTGCAGAGATTGTGCAGATTGCACTTATTGGGGAAAGAGTGCATTTTATTGTGAGAACACAGAAAGCCTGGTATGATGAACACTATCGTGGATATTATCTGGAGAAGACGAACCAGATAACTCTTGTTGAGCAACAAAGCCTAAGTGATGTTTGTCCTCTGTCAGCCTATATTGTTGCAGGAAAGCAAATGGTGACATTAAAGCGTCATATCTGTCTCCAGTGTTGAGTATCATTGTATTATAACTTCATCTTCTGTCTTCCTAGAAATGGAGCAAACTGTGAGATTCCGAGTCCTCATTGATCATGAAGTAAAGAAACTAACTCTCAGCACTGGAATACCTTCAACTGTGGACGAGTTGGTTACAGCTGTCAAAGAAAGTTTTTCCATCGCCATAGATATAAGTCTTCAATACAAAGATGAAGAATTTGATGACTTCTTCACCCTGACCTCTACAAATGAACTGAAAGATAAAGACACACTTAAAGTTGTGTATGTACCCATAGACTTAACGATGACACTTGTTCCCCAGGAAAGCACCCGTGATGCTTCTGATGTCAGCCCTTTATGTGAATCTGTGAGTCTCTCTGGGGACTCAGTAGATACTGTGATTTTGAGTCCCTCCCCCTCTGAAAGGCAGAGCCCATGGCCTGCTGTGTTTCCCATTCCAAATTTCTCTCACAACACTGAACTTGCGTTGAAACAAGGAAATGAGATTTATTTAAGAGATGGCACCCTAATGACATCACCATGTGTCAAATCAGACATCCTAGAGCGCCTGGCTGAGGCCATGTTTTGCTACACAGCTTACCCAAATGATGCCCAGAGATCTGCAGTGGCACAGGCACTAGTAGAGAAGCATCCCTGCTTGAGGGAGCCCGGATCTTTTAATGGAACTTACGGGTGGCAGCAAAGCCTAAAGTACAAATGTGGAAACTATCGGACAAAACGGAAAGCACTGGGAAGCCCTGAACTCCTAGTAAACTCACTGAGTTACAAGTCAGAGGATGAGCGAAGAGCTGCTAAAAATGTCAAGAAACCAAAGAGGGCAGAAGTGAATTACCTGCCCTCACACCCACATGGTGAAACAGATGACACGCTTGAGAATCTGAGACTTGACCTAATTGCAGCCTGTCAGAGAAAGGACTGTGCCAGGAGCATCAATGATATGATGGCCAGAACATACAGTTGGAGAAGAATGGAAGTGGTTGCCAAGTCTCCTGGGGTGGCAGAATTTAAGGAAAGATGGCCTGCCCTCTTCGAACCATTCCAGGTAAATGATTTATCATTCTATTTTTTAAGTTTTTTTAAGTTTCCATTGTGACTTGGACATGACATACTAGACTCACTTTTTGCATGAAAATGTATACTAAAGCCCTTAATATCAGTCAACATGTGCTGTCTTACAGATTAATGAAGAGTTCCGAAGGTGCACTGCTGTTCCACTGGAATCAACATTTATGTCCCAGCTGGACAGGTACACTCCAAAGCTCCTGGAGCTCTTCAGTGCAAAAGGAGGAGTGACTGGTCAGCGCATCAAGAACTTGTTGATGGAACTGATACAGGTGGGTTAAAAGTGGTTTAAAAGCTTAAAACTGACTGTAATCATGCTCTAAAGGAATAATGGTATCACAGATTTGGAGTAAAATTGACAACAAAATTCATTTATTTATTATTCTTCTATTAACACTAGGACCCAAGTGCCTCTGCAGTGATGAAGAGAGATGTGACTCTGAGATGCCTCATAGAGTACATGGGAGAGAGTGGACAGGAGCTAATCTCTGACTACTGTGTAAGTATTGTTTAGAAGCAGGTTTGGATCAGTCTGATGTCTCAGTCTGAAGCTTAAATTGGGTTGACTTTTATGTGATCTGACTGAACCAGCAGTTGTCAGGTGGAGGTCGAGCATGAAGCTAGTTGGCAGGAGCCCCAGGATAGCCGATTAGCACGGCACCACAGAGTCTTGTGTTTCTGTTTGCCCTAAAAAACAAACAAACAATGCAAACAAAAAATACTCCCCTTAAACAAGCATTAAAACATTTTAGTATTAGTGTTTGTTTGTTTGTTTGTTTTTTTAAATTCTTGTGGTTCTATTCAGGTTTTTTAAATGCAAATTAAAAATGGCAATAAAAAGCATGTGGCTGGACATGCATCTATTGTATCAAGTTTAATGTACAAGATCTCAAATTCAAATTCAAAAGTTTTCAAAATGGTCTTCACAAAAGTAATCATTATCTGAATTAAATCACACAACTTATATTAAATATAAAATTAGATTATAATTTTTTTTAATTACTGTTTTTGTATCTCAAAGGGAACTGCAGAGACCACTGTTCATGAGGACCTGAAAATGAAGAATATGAGCATCTACATCTGCCGTGAGCCAAATGCAGTAGGAATCATCATTGAGGGAGTACCAGTACTTACTCATCTTGGAAACCTGGCCAAAGCATGCTGCCTACTCCTGGGGTTGACATATGCACTTAATCTTGAGTATCCGTCCAAACTTTCCAAAACATTTGAGGTGTTTCAAAGACTTTTTGTGGGACTGGACACACTGCGCCCAAAACCAACCCCCAAATTCATGACTCTCAAAAACAAGCTTCTAGCTTAGGCAGTCAGCCATGAATGTCAGCTTACACTTATGAACAGCTATTTTCTTGTCTGTTCAAAATCATTATACATTGTACACTGAGTGGAATTCTTCAGAATGTTGTAACCGTTTGTCCTGTTCAGGTTTTATACAAAGCTGCAAGTCATCGTTTCTGGTGTGTAAATTGTTACGTTTTTTATGTTTTATACACACTAAACTGTGAAGCTGCAACTGGTCAAAAGGTGGGATCTGTGAGTTGTTTATATGATGTACACAGTAAAAATGTACTCTGAATAATCATTGCCACTGTTTGGATATGGCTTGTGAAGTTGTTTTTATATTATGTACATGGTAAACAAACAACAACAAAAAAACTGCTGTGAAGGCGTTCAAATGTTTTATTAATAATATGTACACAGTATTTAAAAATAATCTGCAGGTCTTTTTTGTATGTTTTATACACACTAAATTGCCCCACTGTGAAGCTCCAGCTGGTCACAAGGAGGGATCTGTGAGTTGTTTAAGTTAAAATGTTTTAAAATATACACACTGAAAGACACTACTGTGAAGGGGTTCTGCTTGTGAATTGTTACAGAAGTACAGATAATCCTAATGTTAAATTGTCTTAGTAAGAAACTTTACTGTGAATGTTCGAAGTAAAACTTGAGATGCTGAGGTCATGCATTCTTTTATGCACTAAATACTGATGTTCTTGACTGTTAATACTGTCCAGCTTATTGACACGGTTTGGATATGGCTTGTGAAAATGTTTTAATATGTATACGGTTAAAAAAAAACTACTGTGAAGGTGTTCTATACAGCACTTTAAAAAGTTGAGGTCATGCATTCTATGCACTAAATATGTATGTTGACTGTTCATACTGTCCAGCTCATTGCCACTGTTTTGATATGGTAATGATTTAATAAAGGTCTTGATTTTTTTATTATTATGCTTACTAATTATTTTAAGCAGTTTTCATTTTCAAAACAAAGAAAGGGTGAATTGGTCAAAATTAATAAAATAGAGTACAAAAAATATTTTTTCATTTAAATGTTACGTATTTTAATTAAGCCTTGTGTGTTTAATATGCTGATGTTTTTTACATTGATTTTACTCAATTTCTTGGCTTTTTCTGTAAACGCAACTTAATCTTTTTGCTTACCTCGAAATGCATATTATTAAGTTCTCCTTACTCAAAATACCAATTAGTTGACTAAACTTACAAAAAGTGGTTGGAAAATGTTGCCTTATTTTTATTGAGTTAGATCTAGGCAACAGTTTTTGCAGTGTGGGGCACCAAAATCACTGCAGAGCTGCAGGGGGCGTGGCAGAGAAATCTGGTGCCCTGACAAAATATTTTTTCTTTTTAAGATGTTATAATATATTTTCTATGTACATTTCCTAAATTTGATTTTATTGTTAAGTTGTTAACTTTTTTCACAGATTTTATTTTTCAAAAATGAAAAAAAGCAAAAACAATATTTTCTCTATTCCATTGTGATTTCACATATTTTGAATCATATGTATGTACAATATTAATAATTAATATAATTAAAATGTTGGAAATGCGAAATTCAAATTTAATTGAATAAATAAATACATTTATTGTTATTCTAATTTAAATGTATTGTCCTTGCCCTTCTATTTTATATCTCCGCTCACAGTGTCATGATCATGACACTTTTGGAGACTTTTTATGTATTTTTGGTGTACCAATAGATATTCCTCTTGCTACAGAGCCAGAATTTTTTTACATTTTTTTTAAATGTATTGTCCTTGCCCTTCTATTTTATATCTCCGCTCACAGTGTCATGATCATGACACTTTTGGAGACTTTTTATGTATTTTTGGTGTACCAATAGATATTCCTCTTGCTACAGAGCCAGAATTTTTAGGCTTTCCATTGCCATCTGCAAGATGGATCCTGAAATCCTCCAGATGGAAAATCACTTTTATCCCTGTTTCAACCAGGCCCAAACATTCAAGACTCCTGTGTTTCTCCAAAGTCTCCCAATGCCCCCCTGGAGCAGCCAAGGGGTAACAATCAAGCCTACATACCTGTTAACCCCCAGCAGCCAAGCCATCCTGTTTCTCTTCCAGCCAGTCACTCCAGCTTCCTCTTAGCATCTTAGCCCACATACAGGGATGCACTCCAGCCAACATCTTGGCCTGTACTCCAGCCTGCTAGCCTTCAGCCTTCACACCGGACTACTCTCAACCAGCCTGCACTCCAGTTGATTAGACTCACGTTCATGAGCTTGCAACCTGCCTGTCCTGAGTTGATTAACCTGCTATCTACCTGTCCTGATCCTGCATTCCCTGAACCTGAGGAGAACAACTGAGGAGCCACCCTGATGTTCAGCGGCCACCCTTTGAAAGGACTCTTTTTGACATTTTCATGTGGTACCATGAGGTCTCCAAAAGGAGGCATGGTCCCCGTAGCTCCCAACATCACTGGTTCTCTCAGTGGTCCAGCACCATACAGTCTCCACTCGATAGAACCACCACTGATGCCTATAGCCTGTTCCTGAGCCGCAGCAGTCACCAGTTCCTGTGCTGCAGTAGTGTCCTGTGACTGTGTCTCAACAGCCTCCAGTTTCCCTGGCTCCACTGGCTCACCTGCCAGTCTCCCAGCTTCCGAACTCTGGTCCTGCATTCCAGCCACCGCACTCTGATTGAAGTCCTGAGCAGTTCCACCCATCTGTCCTAGCATCTGGTTGACCTCCACAGTGGTTCAGCCTACATTGCAGGTCTCCAGAGTGGTCTCGTCTATGTCGCCAGCTTCCACGTCATCCTCAAGAGTGGCTCTGCATTTCTGGTTATGCCTCACTCTCTGGTTCTCAGGTACCTGCTCAGGTACTTACCAACCCAATCTTCCCCCGCCTTTACAATAAATAGCGTGTTTTTATCATATCCCTGTCTCCTCACCGCTGCACGTGTCTGCAGTTGTGTTCAGCCGCTCCGTTCCACATCACTAACAGTCTGAAATAGTGTTTTTCTAAAAAGTTCTGTGTCACTGAAATACATCATATCAAGTGCAGAAAATATCCAGTGTGTCCACATTTGGTGCAAATATGCATTTAAAAGTTTATATCCTGTTCAGGCTTCAACAGTTTGAATTAGTAAATCAAGTGGGTATCTTCTACAGTTATGTCTTTAGATATGACATTATGACCTTTTTGACTGTTGTTCTTGCTGAGCTGCAGTGGAGGTATTTTCATACTAAAAGGCCTATAGTTAACATTTTGCACAAAACAAGGACTGTGGATTTTGACTGTAGTTTTAAGACAAATTTGAAAAATTGTGAAGTATCCTGTGAAGTAATTTGTAAAACAGACTCACAAATCATATATAAAATCTAATATTGCCATAAAGCCTACTCATTGACTTGCACACAATAGTATGATACAAACTATGGGTTATATTAAATTGATAGTTACCATGGTATGTATGGCAAAATCTGATGCTAGAATAATATGTATTGTTTCAACCGTTTTTGGAAGTACAATAGAGCATTCAACTTTAATCAGTTATTCATATCTTATTTGCCAGTTATGAGAAATATTATAGCATGCAGAAAATGTGCATATAGTTTGTCAACTATGAGTCTGCAAAGTACATATTTTGACTGACTGACTTATATTAACCTTTTAAATAAAAATGCTATGTAAAAGCTTAAACATATGCAAGGACATTAAAGGCATAATGAAATACATGAATGAAGTGACACACCTTCATTGCTCTGCCCTGTGAACGTAAGCATGCTGCTTTCACAACATGGGAATAAAGTCCTATGAATTACCCACACTAGTTAGTTTCAGTTGGGTGCATCTGGCAATAAAGAACATGACTCATGTCATGAGCAAATGTATTTCATAAGCACAGGGGGGGATTTTTTTTTGGATGTTTCACTTATGAAATGTCTCAATTCACATTAAAATCTGTAATACATGCAAAAAAAAAAACCAGACTGATAATAGATCCCATTTTGGATGGATGCGATGCACACATGAATAAATATGTTATAACTCACATTCATCAGTTTTAAAAATGAACGAAAGATGTTCCAATGAAATGAATGAAATTAATTTAACCTAAAAAAACATCCAAATGAATAGAAGTGTTTACAAAATGTTAAAATTTGAATTTTGTTTTTGTTTTCATTAAGTAGTTATAGTTAAGTTTAGTTAAGTTTCCTGTATGTAGTGACTCATACAGTTTCCCAGTCCATGTTTACCATCCTGTGTTTTTGTCAATCACTTGCAAAGCATCTTTCATTGCACATAAATAAAGTTGTATTGGTCGAATAATAGGAATTCTTCACAAATGTCAAAGGCTGGAGGGACACATGACCTAATGTCTCAGTAAACGGTGTCAGTGTCCGCGTGACGTGCTGACGAGACACCGCTTTACGGGTCAACCGTGACAGCAAAACAAACGTACACGGATACAGTAATGGGAGTGGCCAGACTATCGGATTGGATAACAGGATGCGAGTTGAGCTGTTTTGGGGTGAGGCGCACCACTTTGAGGGTGCACAAACTTTCTGCGTGTTTGCGCAGTTTTGCAGCGCTTCATATACTCCGGATAAACCAAAATAGCAACTTGAAGGTCCGCTCGGCTCGGTAGCACCACACTCAACTGTGCGGAAATACCATCGCAGACAGCTGCACGTCGGAGTTTTCACACACTCGCTGTGGTCTGGGCTCAGGGTTAGTTTACTCGTTGATGCGGGGAGAAAGTTGTGGACATGTTTTCCTGGAAGTGCTTGGCGTTACGGATGCAGTGTGCAACATTGTAACGACACAGTAAATGAGCCTTTTTCCAGCCCGTCCGGATTGTGGATTATGTTTTTGCTGGGTTGTAAACTCGCCCGTTCGCCATATTGTGCGCTGTGAAACTCGAGGGAAAGTTGTCAAGAGTTATGACATTTGTTGCGCACAATCCCTTCATGGAGCTGCATGCAGTCGACTTTGATCGAAACCAAAGTGACTCCATGGAGCTGACCATGGAGAACCCCGTGCACCATTGATAAGGTATATCCACCCTGTTTAACTAATGCTTGCTGATCTGCTGTCTTGCTTAACAATCACTCTTCAGAGCGCTTCCTTATTACTGATTTTTAACATAACACCACTGGCTATCGCTCGGGTGATTACACGAGCCCCTTCGTTTCCTGTATTTCTTGTTATGCCAAATGGCAGCTAGAGTCAGCGCCTCCCTGCAGCCGCCTTCAAACTTCACCTTTTATAAACGTCCTTTCTGCACGCACCTGGACGTAAATATCGAAATATAGCTTTTGGTCTGCCAGCGTTCACTTCAACGGGCATGCTCTCTTTAACTGATTTTCACTTCACTCACTGGGCTATTTGCTTGTGTAGGCCTCAATTTCCTCTTTGCTGTAGACGAGTGAAAGGCGAGTGGGAACTTTTTATGCTTGTGCTCAGAGAAAAAAAAAAAAGACTAACCCCCTCCTTTCTCTCACAAGGTCCGGCACGATAAAGAGGATGAGAAGAATGGATAGCAAACCTCAGATTTGATTGCAGAAAGGAGGTTTGCATGCTCCCCCCACCCAGCACTTTCCTTTGGGATTTATGTTTCCTCCCAAATACCTCTGTATACACAATTAAACAAAGACATTTTCAACCACAGCCAGTGAACGCACACTACGAAGGCGATAACTTTGTTTTGCACGCTCAGAGATCAAGATTGAGAGCTCTGGCTCCAACGTTTTCATAACATTACTATGAGTCTTCCTCCTCAAGTTAATCCTGACAAGAGCGGCAAGCATCGGACTGCAGCCATGAAAGAGCCTGTGCAACATTCGGGGGAGGTTTATTATGGTATGGGACCTCCAGCTTTAGAGTCAAGCCACAGTGACTCCGCCAGCAGCTCTGTTGTGTATAACCCCGAGAAAGGGCCCCAGAGTCTACCGCACTTTCAACAGGCTGCTCCAGTAAAGTGGATGCACCAGGACTCTATACAGGCCCCCGGCTGGTCACAGGAAGCTCCTGTGCCAGGTTGGGGTCAGAACTTTGGCTCCTACATGGGTGGAGTGAACGTCCGTGGTCAGATGGCGTTCCACAAAGGAGTCCATGAAGGTGTAGCTCTGCCTATGGGAGAAAATCAACTGCAAGGGCCTGTTGAGGTTTACAGAGATGCCACTCAGCCTCAAGCTCAGGGGAGGGGGCTCGAGTGGGAGCAGCACGCCGCCGCAATGCACCAGGCTCAGCTGCAAGCCTACCAGCACAGCCACAAAGGTGTAGAGCTCCAGGGTCAGCCCCATGTGGCGCCTCACACTTTGCAGGGGTCCATGCTGCAGCCCTTCCAGGCAACTTTTAGGCCCAGCAAGCAACAGTTTCCATCTGGGTATTACTCAGTTTTTCCAGGCAACAAGGGAATGCCAGGCCTTGCTTACAGCGAGCAGCCTAAAACGCAACAGCAGCTGCTACACCAGATGCAACAGCAACAAATCCACCATCATCAGCAACAGCAGCGACAACAACAACAACAACAACAACAACAACAGCAGCAACAACAACAGCAGCAGCAGCAACAACAACAGCAGCACCAGCAGTTGCATCAGCAGCATCAACTTCAATTGCAACAACAGCAGCAGTTGCAGCAACAACAGCAGCACCAAATCCAGCAGCATCAAATGCAACAGCAGCAACAAATGCAGCAAATGCAGTATCACCAGCAACAGATTCAGGAGCGGCAGCAACAAATGCAACAAATACAGCAGCAACAATTGCAGCAACCAAATGTGCCACAGCAAGAAACGGCACAAGTTCAAGTGCAACCAAAACAGCAACAAACCCAAAACTTTGCAACCTATCATTCTCCTGAACCGTGTCCACCTGACACCGGGTCTAAAAAGAGCGACGTCCAATCGGTGGAGCCACAGCAGGAAACGGAAGTCCCAACCAGTGATTCATCAACCGTATCTGACCCCTGCCCTGAAAAGGTCACCCCAGATACTGCAGAGACCTCTGATTCAGCTCCGGCTGCCCCTCGACGCTCCCGTCGCCTTTCCCGAGATGGACAGTCCCCACTGGGTCCCCCTGCGACAAACATCTGGTCTCAAGCCCCCAAAGATCCTCCACTTTCCCAGAATGGAGTAACAGGCGCACCAGCTACGAAAGGAGGGGAAAGCCATGTGGCAACAGGGGGAGTCATCCAGAGCACCCGTAGGAGAAGAAGGGCGTCCAAAGAGATCAACTTGGAGACTCTGGCGCAGAAGGCATCAGAAATGGAGTCCCTGCCTGCTAAAATAATCAAGGTTAAAAACAAATCACTTACTACACTGGTGCTGTATGTAGTTTCTTATTTATTTATAACAATTTTACAATTGAAGAGCGACTTAAATACTTTTCAGGCCCAATTTGCTTAAAGAAAAATTGCAACGGCAGCGAATCTGTGCATGTGAGAGCAACATTTCTCATCTGTCAAAGTTGGCAAGCAGCTGTACAAAGAGGAAGAACCCTGTTTCTGTGTAGAACTTCCCTATGGTTTACAAAATCCTTTTTCTTGGGCTTGTTTACTTGACTCCTACAGCTGTGGAGTCTCAGCTATAGAAGGCCGTTTCCAGTGTGCAGAGTCATACCGTACACGTCGTCATGCAGCAGATAGTGGCACAACCCGAAAAACAGTGATTGTTGAACGATTCCTCCTTTTTGGATTGGAAAGATTGCTCTCATTTTATGGCTGCTGATAGCTTTAACCTTGTTATTCAGGATTTATGATGTTTACATTTAAAGCGGCACACCCACTGGAATCGGCGTCTTCATTTTCTCTTGAGCAGCTTTTTTAAACAAACGCTAAACAAACACACACACACACAAAAAGTTGAATTCAGTTTTTTTTCTATGTCAGCACAAGAATATTTAGTGCTCTGCCCTGAGGGGGTTTGAAGGCTTGTCGTGGGTTTTTGTGCAGAGTGTGCATGCTGGATGTACAGTTGGAGTAGCTTGCATGTCTGCACACCTCCACATTCCTCAGGCTCTTTCCCAGTCATTCAGCAGATCTAGGGAGGGGCCGAGCTGTCAACCTGCACAGTTACACTCCTGTGCTCTCCAACACACACCAAACAGGTTTAATATCGCTGTTCACAAGGCAGTGCTGTTGTGTTGTGGTTAACAGACGGAGCCTTTCTAGGTTAAGAGAAGAAATTCAATTGTCAAGGTTGATGATAATGGTTCATTCTTAGTATACTATTCATCGCCACTATCAAAACTTAAGATCGCTGAAATTGCATCAGCTTGACCAGAAATACTAAATAGGCCTGCTCATTCTCTCAAGACTATAGAAATATGTGGCAGGAAAGCAACCATGTTTATGTACTTAAAAACAAGTTTTATCTGTATTTTACATATGACAGAGACGGCACTGCAGACTTTCAGGTTTTTCAAGCTGTAGAAGTTGGAAATCAATCAGGCAGAGCCTGAAAGCAAAGTAGGCAAAAAAACTATTGGTTTTCAGTTATGTAAATTAGAGCTGAGACAGTGGGTTAATTGATCAATGTAATCCATTGACTGAAAATTAAATAGTGACATTCCAGTTGTTAAATCAGCCAAAAATACCAAATATGCTCTTTTTCAAGCATGTTAAATGTGAGGATTTGTTGCTTTTCTCTGTTTTATATCATTGTAAACTTTGGGTAATACCAGATCACCTTGTGCTCGCATAAATTGTGATGGCCATTTCTCAAATTTTTTTTTTAGTTTTCATATGCTAAATAATTGATTAATCCACATAAAAAAAATAATCTCTAGTTGCATGTCTAATTCATAAAAAATATAGCATATGAAATTCCAGTTATGAAAACATTTAATTATAGTAAAAAATCCAAGTTTTTATGTGCACTCACACCATCTTCTTCCTCTTTATATTCCTCTGTTTCTGTTTTGCCCGCTACTTATCCAATTTCCCTCTCGCCCTCAACAGGAAGACGGCCCTTCAGGCAGGCAGGCCACCATGGTGCCTCTAGTCATCCCTGTGTCTGTGCCAGTGCACAGGAGTCAAACGGATCCTCAGGGCTCCTGGCCTTTCGGACGACTTGGCCAGGCTGAGCGGCACGCGGGGCAGTCCGATCGCAAACCTTCTGTCATCGTGGCTCGCCGGCGATCTCTCAGAAACTCCATGACCGAGAGTTATGGCCAGGTGAGTTCTGTCAGGAGATAATGTTTGACTGTTGGGTGGTTGTGATATCATTTCAGTCTGGTTGAAATCAGTGATAGTTAGGAATGAAGAATGATCAGGCTCTTAAGTTTTCCACATTGTCTCTCTCTGAAACGCTTACATCTTTAGCTTGCACACACCACAATGAAACATTTACCACAGAGACCTCTGGCTGGGATCGAACCAGGGACATTGCAGTTTTGTGGCATGGGTTGTAACCATTTGACTACTAGGGTCCTACATGTTTGTGATTGTTTATTTACACTCAGACTTACCCCAAGACCCCTTTTTAAAATGCAGGTCTGTGCCAAATTGTTATTGATGATAACTTAATCTTGCACAAAAACATGACTACACTGTCAATATAAATAAAGAACATGTGTATGTGTGTGTAGGGCAGCAGTTTGTCATACATATAAGCTAGGAAATCAATGTTTAAGTAAGCCTGATTTCCCCTGACACATAACAGAATGATCCCAGTCTCTTCCACCCAGTGAGGCATACAGTTTAATAATTAAACTTTGGTATCAGGTTGGTGCTCGGTATTGGTTGGTACCCAAAGCCCAGATATCAGTGTAGAGACAAATTGATGCATCCCAAAGTTCCAATAGCTGGACAGAAGGCAACCTTTTGAGATTTTAGCCCTGAAAACATCCATTGAGGAGCGGCAAAGAATTTGCTGCTGAAAGCCAGACCAATCAGCAGTCTATGAAGGTGTGGTTGTATGTTTTTATGATAATGTGACTCACCAACTCTCCAAAATCCTGCACTGTGTGAACTATTGTTTTAAAGCAGGTGTGTGCGTTTATTATGAAATCAGCTTCAGCAACAGCATCAAGGTTATCCAGGAATGAATTTAGGAGAAATGTGACTTAACCTTAAAATTAACATTAATCCTCCTTCAATCTAGGATGGGGAAAATGATGCAGGGCTGGATGAGGATGGAAAATCCAAATTTAAGCGCCGGCCTCGCCCAGAACCTCTCATCATCCCTCCTCCCAAACCATCCACCTTCATCCCTCCATCCGTTTACTCCAGCATCACTTCCTACCAGAGCAACCTGCGCTCCCCTGTCCGTCTGCCGGACAACCCCCTCACCCTGCCCCCTTACACGCCTCCGCCCATCCTGTCTCCTGTGCGGGAGGGCACGGGACTGTACTTCTCCACCTTCCTGACCAACATCGCAGTGAGCAACCAAATCCTGCCGCTGCCTCTGCCGCCGCCGACACCCAAGACTGCATCTCGAAGTCTCCTGCGCTCCAGTAAGTGTTGGTTTTTGCTTCTGGTGTTCTATAGGTAATTCTGCCAATGAGATAACATGTAACAGCTTTTTTATTTTTTTATGTTTTTCAGCAAGTTCAGATATCACACCTCCGGTCCTGCCCTTGATTTCTGATGCCACGCCTGTTAGCCTCGAACCGTAAGTCAAATTAAAAAAATTAAAAAATTAAAAATCTGAGGTTTTCAATATAAGACAACAGTTGTGCAAAATTGTCTTCTATACTTTCTTCAGCGCAACACTCTGCATCATTTAAATTTTTATTCCCATTGTCCAGGCGTATCAACATCGGGCAGAAGTACCAGGCAGAAATTCCAGAGATGCAAGATCAGTCCTCTTCCCAGCTCGACCTGCACAAGGCTGACTTAGTTTGGGTCCCTCTGGATGAATCCCAACTTAAACATGGTGATCAATACAGCAGTCAGTATCTCACATTACATGTCATTGACTGACCATTGATTTGTCTGTGTGTGTGTGTGTGTGAAATTTAATGTGATTTGTCTCCCCCTCGTTTCTAGTGGAGGATTTGATGAACATGGCTTGTTGCAGCGTGCTCAGCGGTGGAGGAACCAATCAGGAGCTAGTTTTACACTGTTTACATGAGAGTGGAGGCAATCTGCTTGTGAGTATAGTGACCTGTAGTCACTTTAGCATCTTACTGAAATTCTTTTTGAAAGGTTTTGGTAAATCAATCTTAAAGGATAGGTTCACAGTTTCTCAAGTGTTAAACAATAGTCAGGTGGTCGAACGAACATTGAAAAAGGTTTTTCTTACTGTAATCATTCAAATCATATTTCTTTATATAGCGCCAAATCAAAACATAAGTTAGGTCAGGGCGCTTTTCACATAGAGCAGGTCAATTTACAGGGACCCAACATTCCCCTATGAGTAAGCACTTGGCGACAGCAGTAAGGAAAACTCCCCTTCAACGGGAAGAACCCTCGAGGCAGAACAGGGCTCTAGGTGGGCAGCCATCTGCCATTCCTCCTGTTCACATTGGCCATCAAGAGATCCCTTCATAATGCACTTTCACTGTGATAGGGAACAAAATCAACATCCTTCCTTTTGTGCAAAAAATATATTTGAAGAGAATATGAGAACTCAGCCGTCCATATTAGTCAAATCAAGTCCATTTTTTTCAAAGATACTCTTTTTGTTATAATCCTTCCACAGCAGCTGAACAGCAAAACACTGTCATCAGGATACAAAGAAGGATTTTTTTTACTAAAAACCTGTAACTGTGGAAGATATCCACATTATTTGAGTAAGTGAGACAGTGGAAGCCTCATATTACCTTCAGATAAACTTTTAAATACATTTTTGTGTGATTAGTCATCACTTACAGTGAAGCCGTACCCTTGCTGTGATATGACAGTGTTTATATCAAACAGCCCCCACTGCACTCAGCCACAGAGCTGAGCAGCTCTATGTCACTTGTTTTTTCAAAGTTTATTATACATGTCTCGTGTCCAAACAACTTAACACTTGACAGTGCACCACCTTTGGTCCCCAGCTGTACATTCAGCAGGTATGATGTAGTTTCGATGAACAGTTCTTGAGATATGCGAAGGTCATACACACATGCTTACAGACAAACAGATTCCATGCTTCATAATTATAATAAACAACTTCAAATGACAGTAGCAGAATTTGACCAAGACCTTGAAAGGTATTAATTTACATGAATTATTGAAATATTTTTGCAGTTTTATATGCATTACTGTTAAGTGTTCATATTTGATACACTCACATGAGAAACAATGGCCGTGATTGATTTGCTCACTGTGGTTAATCATGTTGATTTTAAGGTGACGCTGGAACGTCTGATGCTTCAGGATCCAATCTTCCCCAAAGGCCACCACCTGGCAGGTTATCACTACTCAGGTGACTATTAACATTACAGTTCAATTGAAATAATTTCCATTTCCTCACAGATTGTCTTTCTCTTTCTGATTTTCTACCTCTTTATTAACGTTTCCTCATTCTCTTGTGAAAGAGCACATTGAATTGTTGTTACTTCTTCATCTGATTTACTCGCAGGCTCCGACAGCTGGACTGCAGAAGAGAAGCGCTACTTCAATAAAGGGATATCTGCTTACAGGAAGGACTTCTTTCTGGTGCAGAATCTGGTATGCTAGTTAATTGTACTCTGTTGTATTAATAATTGCTCTCATCCAACACAATCAGTGAGAGTAAATCCAAAAATGAAATGTATTTAAACGCCACTAAATCTTTACCACATTAATTATGAGGATGTAGTGTAATACTGTAAAAAAAAAAGTAATGAGGATAAAGATGTTACCAGCCTGTGTCTCTGCATTTCACAGTGTCAACGCCAGATTCAAATGTATTGAAAAATGTGCTTTTGCAAACAGGAAGAGGACTCTCTTATTTCAACACAAACAAAATGTAAATGTTTCAAAAAGTGCCAAAGACAAGAATCTTAGACCAAATAAGCCACATCCTCTTTATGATAGGAAGTCACTGGGCTACTGGGAAATGTTATAAAAACGTATGTCAGGCTTGGTTTTTTTTAATATGCATTGAAAGAATACATAAATGTGTCATTAATTTATAAGCTACAAGGCAACAAAGGCGTAATAGTGCATTGTTTTATGTTGAAGGTGCGGACCAAGACTGTGGCTCAGTGTGTAGAGTTCTACTACACGTTCAAGAAACAGGTGAAGATCGGTCGCAACGGCATTTTAACCTTCGGCCCTCCACACTCACCATTGGATAAACACGCTGAGGCCGTGTTAGACGTTAAGGTAGAGAGGAGCTTTAAAAGTATTAAAAATGTTCAGTTAATGTCACAGAATTTGTGGTTTAAACCATGTTTTCATTTTCTGAGCTATGTTACTAGAAACTGTGTTTTTTCATCTTTGAAATGTACTTCAGTCATGAGGAATCCTTTCTAATCCTCAAGAGTGTTGAAATCAGAATTTGAAAGGTTTTGTAATCTTGTGTTTTTTCTTGCGTTTGATTCATCGCAGTGTTCACAGCAGCTGAGACCGACTCAAGGCGAGGCAGATGGGAATGATAAGAAGGATGTTTCTAATGACCAGAGTCAAGAGAGCACCCACCAGGCGAGGGTTGCTCAGTCACTACAGGTTCATGACTATGTAAGTGTTTCACTATGAGACTACGAGACAGTTCATAGACTAATAACTTGTTCCTCAAACCACCTTTTCTATTTGCAAAGATTAAATATAGGCTAAGTTTGGTAAATATATACATTTATGAGGATATGTATCAGGCTGGGTGAGCTTTTATTTCTGCTGATGTACAAAGTGGCAAACAAACACCTGCTTATGTTTGGTACTGCAGGCAGGAACAGTGCTGATGCTTAAAGAGCCGGGAAGCGTGAATAAGGAGGTTCACCACACGGCACCTCACAGGCCTCGGGCTGAGCCGGCAGCAAAGAAGAAAGCAGCTCCAGCGAAGCCCCCGGCTGATCCTGATGCAGTATTTCCATGCAAGAAATGTGGCAGGTACGGCGAATTCATCACAGAGATATCATTATTTATGTTATAACTTAGGCTGTATTGTGATGTTCTGTATGCTGTGTTAAGAATGTTTATTACATTTGCAGCTGCAGTTAAAGAAGCTCTTTGTCGTTTAAATTTAGCAACATGAGTTTTTACCATATTAAGATTCTTGCGTCACTAAATTACAGGTTATAGGTAAATAACAGGTTGTACACCACAAACCAGTTCTAACACAGATTAGTTGTTACGAAATGTTTACAGACGTAACTGTTGCGTAGCTACAGCTACAGAGTACACTGATACTTGAAATGGTCTTTAATAATGAAGACTGGGATTATAATTAATATAACTCAAATTACAAAACATTACACTAAATGATTAAATAATGTAGGTTTGTTCACTAACTCAATATCCTCATGTGATCATGTTTAAATTCACACCTGCAGTTGCATTTAATACATTGATTGGCCTCCTGAAAGTGTTAATTTGACATTTCTGTTACAACTCATGATGCTACAACGACTTCCTGTTTTACATAGTTGATTGATTTTTAATCTATGGTGCCACAAATGTTTCCATATGCCTTTCACACACTCACTGAAATTTTCTGGACATTGTGTTCACATTATATATGTGAACACAAATGCTCAAATTAGTCGGACCAGACATTAAACAGGTGATCCATGCTCAGCCTCTCATGTAATTAAATAGGCCTGAAAAGGTTTTACTAATACAAGGAATGAGTGATTATTAACACAGTAGAGTTAAGTAGATTTTATAGGCATATTCTATTTACTATATGTAGTGGTGCATTATACCAAACAGCTGTTATTGTGTGTGATGTCGCATCATCTTCTCGCATTATAGGGTGTTTTATAAAGTCAAGAGTCGAAGTGCCCACATGAAGAGTCATGCTGAGCAGGAGAAGAAGGCTGCAGCGCTGCGTCAGAAAGAGGAGGAGGAGCAAGCAGCAGCTGCAGCCCGAGCCAGAAAGGCAGCGGTGGCAGCGGCGGCAGCAGTGGCGCATCAAGGCGGAAACGGGAATGGAGTGACGGATCAGGCGGAGGCCAGCAGCCAGGAAGACTCATCTGAGGGAGAAGATGATGATGACGAGGACTGGCACTAAGAAACAATATGCAGGGGGAAAAAATCAATGAGAGATGGATTGATGAGTAAATAGAAGGTAGAGACGGAGGTCTAATTAGAAAGGGAGGAAATAAAAAAATAAAAAAAAAGATCTCCATGGAGAGCAGAATAAGCACAAGTCTTCCTGTTAACCCTTCACACTCCTTCCCATGGCTGATGTTGGCTCTGTGTGACCGTTATCCAACTTCACACCCATCATCCAGGAAGTCTCACTCCACATTTTCACATATTTGTATCTCTTAAATATTCAGAGGAAGTTTATTTTTTTGTAAATGCACTTATAATGTACGCTTCTGCTTTTGCCAATATTGCCTTTTTTATATCCTTTATTTAATTGAGTACATGTCAAAATATTAGACATTTTCATCATGTGAACTTTGCAATGGTCATTTGATATTTTACAAGATAATCAGGACATCTGTTAAGCAATAATAAATCAAGATCAAAGCAATCTTTCACTTTATGGTAGCAGCCCTTTTAAATAATGATGGAATACGAGTTTGTATTTAAAATCTTTTTCTTAGGAAAGTACTGTGTCGTATGCTGCAGATTTCCCTATGATTTTTAAGTTGGTTGTACACTTATTTTTTTTACAACTATGGGACCTTTAAAATTAAAAATGTACAAAAAAGTATATATGAAATTTTCCATATATTTATGATACTGCATTTTGCAATGATTTTGGTAATATAAAAAAAAAACTAATCATGTCAGCTGCAATATGACTTGTGAATTGAAAAGTTTATTAAAATCTCTGCTGTTGTGATGAAATGTCTTTATTTTTCCAGTCACATGGAAAGTGTGCAATACATTGTTGAACCAGCAGGTGGAGGCAGTGGTTCAGTTTGTTGCAGGATATTTCCCTCACACACAGGGTTGTGTATATACAAATACAGATTTTGTTATCTGTTTGGGTAAAAGTAAAAAATAAACTGATACATGACTTTAACAGGCTATATTCTCAAATCTTAAATCTTTTGGCTTTAAAAGCATTTCTCTGCAATGCAAGACAGATTTACCACAGTTTGTAGGTCTTATTCAGTATGCCAGGCAGGCTCTACAGGCCTATCATTCTCAGATTAAGTGCTGGAAAGCCAACTCATCCTCAGCCACAGGGGTGTGGTAAAATCTCGCATTTATCAGTGGTGACATAATTCAGCCATAAAGAGTAGTGGAGCCTGTCGCCCTTAGGAGATGAGATACAAGGCACATTGCCCTGAGATCACGGAGGACAAAATGGACCTGTATCTGTCTCCCACTCAGTACTGACAGCTCTCATTTTCTTTCCTGCTGCTGTAGAAATTAGCTGGAGAAGCTGATGTTCAAACACAGCTGGTTTTAGTCAAGGTAAGAGCAAGAAGGAAATCGACTGACTTCACTGCTTGATGTGGTCCCTGGATTGTATTATACAACAAGAGAACTTAAAATAATATCTATAATATTGGACTTTTGTTATTATCAGTCAGTTCAAATTCCAACCCAAATAGAAACATAGTTAGTGCTTATAGTTAAATCTTCACCTTCTCCTAGGTTTTCAAGTTAGTTACACTATATTTCAAAGTTAGTACAATTGTATTCATTCCTGAATACGATACTCTGGCAGAAACATTAAATGTTTAGGGACTGTACAAAAATGATCAGTGTGGGAAGGTGGGATCATTTTTATATTTCACTTTTTAATGAAACATTATCAACATGTTCTTGGAACCCTCTCTTTCACTGAGAAAACAAACAATATCTCCAATACTCAATTCCCTATTAATTATCACTGTTGCCTAATGTTAAATCACCCTAAGCCTAACCCTCCATTAAGGTCCTGTGTATTCTGTAAACTGACCAGTGGGTGTAACTAACAGAGGATGCACCTGCATTATCAACCACAAAACTTTAATTCAGTGTAATTTGAGTTCAGTGTCATGCTAAATAAATTATTTATTTTAAAATATTTTAAAATATATAAATTAATTTGTTTTTACTTAGCATAGCATTTTGACAATATTTCAAGTTAAGTTATGTATAGTGTGAAATAAAATGCAAATATAAATCGATTTGCTGTTCCAGCCTCCGTAGGACAAACATACATACAAGATCCATTACCACATTAACCATTTCCAGCTCCACTGGTCCATTCCAGCAGATGGCGGCGATGCAACAAAAAAGGGGCAGTCAAAAGCAAGAATGTAGGCTAACCCTGTTGCTACTTTTTCTTTGCACAATTGCATGTTTATATTACTGTTATCAACACAGACTCAGTGCACAAGACAGTGTGCTGTCTACAGTTAGTTCTGGTCCCAAACCTGGGTAAATGGGAAAGGTTGCATCGGGAAGGGCATCCAGTGTAAAACCAATGCCAAATCAAATATGTGCATCATAAATCAGATTGACATAAAGGATCGGTCAAGGACTGGGCTACTGACGGCCACCACTGCTACTATTGACCAGCAGGGTGCTTGTGGAAACTTCTACTGTTGGGTAAAGAAGAAGGAGAGGGTGAAGGAGAGGACGAAGGGCAGGAGTGCGTAGGTGAGAGTCTGTACTCTGAATATCGGTAAAGGGGGAGACCAGGTGGAAGGGGACATGGGTTCAAACTGTTCCACAGTGACGTACAGTACAGTTCTGGAGTGACGGATGGGTTCAAAGTGGAGGTGGGATTAAATCAATGATCGGCTCTGAGCTCTTTCTTGTTTGCACTGGTGATGGACAGGTTGACAGACAAGACCAGGCAGGAGTCTCTGTGAGCTATGATTTTCGCCGATGACATTGTAGTGAGAGTATAGGGAGTAGGTGGAGGACAGCCTGTAGAGGTGGAGGTACGTACTAGTGAGAAGAATGAAAGTTAGTAGGAGCAAAACAGAATACATATGTGTGAATGGAAAGGAGGAGAGCAGAATGTTGAGGGTGCCAGGAGAAAAGGTGGCAAAGGTGGACGAGTTTAAATACTTAGGGTCAACCGTTCAAAGTAACAGGGAGTGGTGTAGAGAGAGCGTAGGCACAGTGGAGTGGGTGGAGAAGATGTCAGGAGTAGCCTGCAAAAGAAGGATACCTGCAAAAATGAAAGGTAAGGTTTACAAGAGGGCAATGAGACCATCTATGTCGTACGGTGTCGAAGTGGTGGCACTGACGAAAAGACAGGAGGTGGAGCTTGAGGTGGCAGAATAGGTGGCAGAGGATGGACAGGATTAGGAATGAGTATATTTGAGATACAGCTCAGGTTGGACAGTTTGAAGACAGATTAAGTAAGTGGGCAAGCTGAGCTGTTGGATAGAGTGTGTTTCCTTTTCTGACTCAATTGTAGTAAGTAAGTGCATCAGTCCTCTAAAGCTGGAGTCAAAGCTTAATGCACCGAACAAGAAAACAACATTTTGTCAGTGTGCAAGCACAAGCCCCACCAGGTAAATAATCACCACTGAAACAAACACATTGGTCCTCTTAACTAGCAGTTGGTCTGAGACAGGATTGTTGTCCTCAGTATATGAGAAAACACAAATATCCTAGTTTTAGTACAGTCCCATGAATGTTTTGTGTGGGGGCAACGTGTTGTTTTATACTGTAAGATCCCACAATCCCACAATATATGAATGAAGAGACAAAGTGAATTTAAATCTGTGGTTTTTTAATGATTCTTGGACTTAGAAAGCTGTTTTAATTGCCAGTCTACATGTACGGCTGCTCTTTTTTGTTGTTGAAATGATTTAGTAGGATTTAGGATTTAGTGTTTGCAGTAATATGCAGCCGACAGTGAGGTCTTTTCAGAGTCCTCAGAGGGTCCTTTTTTGCACCGGGGTTTGTGAAGAGGCTGTGGTGGTTCATATTAAAGATCAAATGTCTTCCCTGAAAACAGTGAGCCTGCTAACAAAGCCCCATTACGAGCCCAGTTACATGGACAGATAAATAGGTTAGGGATACAAGGCAGGATGAAGACTTTATGAGGCATACTGGTGTGGAGCGATGGAGACAAGGGCAAAATGCTGGATCAATGTCACTAAACGCCTGGATGACAAATGAGAAGATCGATGGATCTCCTACAGTGGGGCTGAGGTTAAATCTGATGCAAAGCACAAATGTACATTACGATTATTTATGTTCAGCCACTCAGCTTATAAAACTTTGATCATTTTCTTGGCGTGACCTGTGAGGCTGCAGGTCAATGTAATTCTTGCAGTAAGTACACTGAAGGAAACTGATGCCACAGTTACCACAGGGTTATGAACTTAATTTAAATAAATCTATCAATTATCATTAAATGTACAATTGTTGATCAACAAAAACTGAATGTGTAAGATGTTCTTACTCTGTAAAAAAAGAAAAGAAAAAAAAAGCCTGTATGCATCCCACTTTCCTCTATTTCCTTAAATATGATCGAGGACACAGTCCAATGAACACATCACCTCATCTGTGTCCTGGAAAGTCGCATTTCTGCTAAGTGGATTATCCAGGTGAATTAAAGTTAACTAAACAACTATCAGCTGGAAATATTAAAACAAGTTATGGACAGTGGTGACCCAGCTCCATGAAAATACCTTAGAAAAGAAACAGGGAACCATTTTCTGATGGGACATTCTGTTAAATTGTTAGTAATGGGTTTATATCAATGTTTAACAAATCATTTACTCATGCTATATAGATTAATAACAGCATGCTTTAGTTTACCCTTACAGTGATAACGTTGTATTGAACTGAAGCAGTCAAGATTATTTCCAACTAGCAACCACAAAGTAAAGCATTATTACTAAATTATTTTTAACCATTAATAAAGCTATAGCAATTTATAAGTCTTTTTAAAAAGAAGCAAAAAGTAGAGCATCTTTGGAGTTAAATTGGCACCAAATATTTTTTGTTTCATATCTATTACACTATTTGCAAAAATCTCAAAAGGATACAATAATTTTTTTAGCACCATAATATACAGTTGGTATGTATTGTAGAATTAGGAAACAACACAGATGTCGATGAGTTTACAAAAAAACATCTAATCCGATACATTTAAAGCATTTGAACTGGAAGACATCGCTTAGCTTGTTCGCCACATGATGAAATAAAGAAGCTGCTTCTCTTGAAGCTCCTCTGAAGCCGTTCTGCTGTGTGTCATGCACATGATGTCCCCAGCATTACTTACATCCAGTCGTCCTTGATGTTGAACAAAAATCACTCCGTGTAACGACTATAGCAGCCATATAACTGATGTGGTCGATGGCCTTGAGGGATGTAATCTGCCATGCTGACCTCTTGACCTGTCACACCTCTTGTCTTCTTCACCTCTTGCTTTGATTGGTTATCTGTCTGTCATCTTTATCCACAGCTCTATAGGATTTGACAGTCAGTCCAGTACTGTTAATACAAAGGAGCCCTGTGCTCTGCTGCAGATCAACTGCTACTCTAACCTAATCACTTAATGGAATTAAGCCCATCAGTCAGTATTTTAGCTGCAGTCAGCAGTGTTTCTCTCCCACGTTTATGCAAATAGCCTTCCACTACATTCCATTCATCTCCAGTGCAGCGGGGCTGTGATGCCTCAGAAATACAAGGCGCTGTTGACTGACACAGGCATGATTTGCAGGATCTGCTCATTTTAATGGAACATAGAATTTGTGTCCTCAATCTACAATTTGAAGTGTTGCATGCAGCTTTTGAGTGAAAAATGCCCTTTTCTCCTTGTCCAGGGTAATCTTGAGTCCTCCCTCAGGGAAAAAAACGGCGCTCCAGCAGCTTAAATATGACATTGTGGAGGTACCTTGCTCGAGTGAGATGTAAGGGGGGGGCGGCTACTTGACATTTAAAATATATAAGGCAACCACCAAGTGTGGAGGATGAAGGAATGAGAACTTAATCAACCCTGAATAGTGAGACACATTTTAACTGGAAGATTTAAATGGCTGCAGCAGCGATGTCAGGTAATTTGTGCCCCTCTGCTTGCACTCCTCCCCAATCAAGTCATTTTTTGTTTATTGCTAGAGACTCCTCTTTTGTTATGACTCTGCAAAATAAGCAGAAAATTCTGAACTATCCATGAGTGAAAGAGGTGCAGCCCTGCCAAATGCACTCACTCACTGTAAGTGCTCTCAGTTCAGTCCTCATATCCTGACTCCTGCCAATCTTCCCGGGATAGAGCAAGAGCTTTTGGCCCATCCTCACCCAGTCACTGCTTTAACAAACACTTTCAACACATATATGGACATTATTTATTGCTTATTCTGCAATAAAACAGTTTTATTTCAATAGAAATGGGTAAAAGAGCACCACAAAAACACATTTGTGACACATCAGTGACAGTGATAATGATACATTTTTAAAGATAATTCTTGGCATTTGCTTTTAGTTACTTGGGACTCAGAATACATATTAGAGAAAAATAGCACAGTAAGACCAATAAAGTCAATAAAACAACTACAGCTTATAAAACCAGTAAAATAATATTGCACGAGTATTGCACATGGTAGATTATTGCCCTTGCAAGACCAGTAAATAAAGTATTGCACAAGCTGATGCAGACCAGCAGTAAAGTGCTCTGTGGCCATATAATGTTCGACCAACACCTCATTTAACTGCTGCTATTTAAAATCTTAATGGACTTTAATATATGGCCGAATACTTGCAAAACTCATGACTTTTCCATCAGACTTAAGTGCTTATTAGCGAATGTTAACATGCTAACATACTACGATGGCAAAGTCAGACATTATATGTGCCAGAGGAGGCTGGTCCATTGAGGCAGAGAAAGTTGCTCCTCCTCTATTTTTGAACCAAATCTCAGCATTATTTATAAAATTATTTTTCTTTCTGCATTGGAAAAAATTCATTTGTGAAATTCTGATTAAAAATGCTTCAACATGGACACTTGTTCACCAAGAGGGGAAAGGGCAGGATCTCTTATATCAATGTGATGTGGTTGGTGCTAGATTGCATGGGCCAGAGGGACAATTTGAAAGCACTTCCTTTTTTTGAATGCTAATCTGTTATTGACCAAAACACATAAAGTGACGTTCCAATGGAGGATGTCTTCCCTAACCAATCAATAACCAGAATACAATGTTGACATTTTGTTAGTCTAATGACAGTTTCCAAATTTCATCTTGAGGTGGTGAGTACTCATAGCTCAGTTTAGTGTTTTTGCTTTTTCATTTACTATTAAATTATATTACGCCAAAACATGCCTCAAATGTAAAACTATGTTAACTATCCTATGTGAAAGAGATAAGAAGACTATGTTTTTAAATGGACAATGTGTCTTTGAAAAGCAAGTTTAAAAAGCTTATATAATTTAATAAAAATATAACTTAATGCTAAAGACTTGCTTTTACTTTCATGAGTAAGGTTGAAGATATCAGAGGAAAATTTAGGAAAGCCCCCCTGAGAAACAGCAGTGATTCCCTATTGTGCAGCTCTCAGTACAGCTTGTTCACTAATGGAGCTATGGCTGCATGCCTGGATCGATCACAAGGCCGAATTCCTGATTTCAACAAATCAGGACTGGTCCTCCAGTTTCGGCCCGGCTGATATAGGCTGACACTCCATCACGTTTGGATGCACGAGGGCTGCTTAATCATGGTGGTGAGAGGGGGGGTGGGGACAGGTGCAGGGCAGGCAAATGCAGAGCGAACAGAAAATACAGTGAATCACAGAAATAAATCAGAGGATCACAGCCACTATATCACCTCTCCTCTGAGAGGAGAAGGCTGTATGTTGATGACTTTATGATGGATGAGTGGTTCAGAGTCCATCAAATCTGGTGATGGATAACAGAGAGATGGAACAGGACATTGACCAAGCTCAAAACTGTCGGCTCAGGGGTTTCAAGACAGCCTCATTCGGAGAGAAACATGCTGATGTGGTTTATGTATATCAACTGTGAGTTCAGCGGAGTGGAGTGTTTGTTTTTGGTGATTTATCATACTGCAAATACCTTTAAAATTATGTAAGACAGATATAACTGTAAACACCTCAGAAGTCATTTGACTAAACGTTAATTCATTATCCATCATAGTCCTGATTTACAAATACTATACAGAGATGTAGTGGAGGTATACCCAAACTAAACCCTAATCTCTTCTAAACCCACAGACCACTACATTTTAAGGATAAATAAAATCTTCGAAATCTTAAGCTATCAAGTTGTTAATTAATTAATGAATTTGGTAAAGTTATCAGTTGGAGGGAGAGCTTGGGCTAGTTTATTTCATTTGCACATTTTATTCACAAATTTAAAGTGCTTAACTTGTCTCTATTTTCTTATGTTTAATGAAAAATTAAGCAATAAAACAATGGCTTACAAGGTTTTGACGGATTTGACGTAAAAGTGTGTTATGAGGTCCTCTACCTGTGGGAGGGTCCCGCTCACTTAACTGCAGCCTGTTGTTGTACACAAGAGACACAAGATCCAAGATCATCCAAGAGCAAGAGAGAGGTAACAGCTGGCTTTGGATCTTATAAGGTCAAAAAATGTCTGGTCAGCAAAATATCAACAGAAATTGAGCTTAGGCAGTTTACAATTCATCACAGTCCTGACACAAAGCTTGAAAAATTAGCTACATGCTTGTTAAGTTTAAAACTTTAAATATCAAATATGACATGTAGAAGAATGGGATGAATGTACAGTAAATAGTGTATACAATATGCATCATTTATAATAAGTAATATAACTGCATTAATGTATTGCGCAATGTATGATCAAAATCATTGATATGCCAGTAAGACATTGTGTTATGATAATATAATGTGTAATTTCCATAGGGGACAGTGGGGGGGAGAGTCCATGTCCTCGTTGATGTGGCTGCAGTCAGGAAGAAACTGTCCTTGTGGTGTGACAGACCCCAGCCTCTTGCCTGAGGGGGACATTTCCAACAATTCTGGGGTGGGAAGGGTTCTGCCATGATCTTTCCTGCTCTCTTCAGTGTCCTAGAGTCATGCAGGTCCGGGAGGGATGGCAGATTGCATCCAATCACCTTTTCGGCACAGATGTTGGATAATATGCTGCAGCCTGCTTTTGTCCTTGACAGAGGCAGCTGTCACTTGAGGTCCTGGCTGCTGACTGGAATGACACACAGGGTAATGGGGGCAGGTGGGAGCTGCATTCCTTCTGAGGTCCACAAAACTCGTACTGCATCAGGGCCGAGATGATATCCACAAACAAGATCTTGGTGTAGGTTCCTGCAGTGTCCAGATGTTGGACCATGTTTAGAGCATCCTCCACAGAGTGGCTGGCTCTGTAGGCAAACTACAGGGGGTCTAGATGTGGGACTGACTGTGATAGATTTAAGGTGGGACAGTATCTAAGCTCCCTAACTTGAATATGCTCCATGTGCAAAAGTTTGGACATTTTGTTAGCTGGACTGGGCCAGGCTGGCTTTTTCCTACTTTTTCTAGTCTTTGTGTCAAGCAAAGCTATTCATATTTAGCAGACAGAAAGTGTTATCAACCCTCTCATCTAACTCAACTGCAACTGCAAGAAACTCAGCTGCAAGAAAGCAAATAAGTCTTTCCTAAAATTGAAAATGATTCCTTTAAAAGCTTACAGAATACAGTCCTTCTATATTCTTTTCTTAACTTCAAACCGCTTGTTCAGTTCTGCTTTGATTAATGTCTTAATCATCTCCATTGTCTTGTCTGTCATTGTCTGTCTTCATTGTCTTCACATTACCTTATTGGTACTCTACAGTGATTGATCTATTCTGTTTTCGACTGCACTGCTGAGGAAGATTTTTCATGACAGACCAGGCAACAGTAATGCAACTTTGATTACAAAAATAAATATGCATAATTGACTTATATCAATCTTATATATTATATATTATATCAGTCTTCAGAACAGTCAGTTGATTGAATGCTCTCTGATGGCCGAATCTCTACAGCTTCAGTTCTCCTGTTTCTGTTTTCTTACAGTAAGAAATATTCCTGCGTCTGAAGGTTTCATGTTTCAGACTCCATCTTTGTTGTGCCTGGAGATGTCACAATACATAAAACATGGTGTGCTTCTTTTACCGAACAACAGGATCCTGGCTCAGACCTGCAGAATACAATTTTCTCACCTAATGTTAGGAAAGTAAACATTTGCATTTCATGGAAAATTGCAAACTGAGTTACAACTTTCAAGCACTTGAAAGAACTTTAAAGTACTCTAATATTTTGCTTTGTGAGGTTTATTCACAAACATCTATATTGGGCTAAAATCAATAAAACGCATAGAAATTCATGGATTGCAGTTTTCACCTTTAATAGCAGGCATTATTTTGACATCAGTGATTTACACTCTCCTCATAACAAGCTCTCATTCCTTTGTTTTGGCACTTGTATATGCAGAAATGAAGACAGCACCACATAAATCCTCTTTTAGTTAGACTTTATTGTACATGCAATCAATAGTAATATTTTCTCTGGTGCCTGGGAACGATCTAAATCAGACTTATTGTCTCCTAATGACCACACAGAAAGCTGTTTTCTCTTCAGTCTCTGCTCGGTGGCCACATTTTGCACCCTGTGTGTTACTGTATTAGACAAGGCAATTGCTCTGCTCCCAGTACTGCTTTCTCTGTTTACATATTCAGGTAAATACACTGTCGCTGTCCATTACGCAGAGACTGTTAAGCTCTTTGGGCTCTAAAATTGAAGCGACAATTCCAATAACGTCCATATCTCCACTTCAAATAAACAGTCATAGCTATTCTCTGCAGCGATCTCGATTTTGTGTTTGTAACAGTATATAGATTTTGGAAACATGTTATGTAATACACCATTAATGTCATGAGGATGAAGTGGGAATTCTTTTGCACAACACCATCTTCTCTGTGTTTTATTTTTATTGTAACTGACATGTCTTACAAACAATGCTTTAAATTTGTTTAGAATATTTTAGGCTGCCAACTTACACCTGGGCAGGGATAACATATGAAAACTTGCCTTTGGGCTAATTCTGGCATATTTACAGAAATGGTTATTAATATGCACTGTCCCTGGCAAATCAACTAATATAATATAATATAATATAATATAATATAATATAATATAATATAATATAATATAATATAATATAATATAATATAATATAATATAATATAATATAATATAATATAATATAATATAATATAATATAATATAATATGATATGATATAATATAATATAATATAATATAATATAATATAATATAATAGAACAGAATAGAATAGAATAGAATAGAATAGAATAGAATAGAATAGAATAGAATAGAATAAATATTCTATTGCTAGTGCTGCCTTGCTGAATAAATGCATGATAAGGTTCACAGTAAGTTGGCTGGAACACACAAGTAAAGAATATTAAAATATTTCCCTGCAAAAAAATGTATGAGGTTGTTTTTTTCCTCCAGCTAATGTAAGATCAAAATAGAAACAGGGTCAACCTTGTTTGTGCTTCTGGATTTCATAGACTTTACTGAAGACTAAATATAATATAACATTATAAACTAAGATAACTTAATGAGATTAATCAATAACATGTGCATCAATAGCTGGCTGACAACAGTGGAGAAGTTTGCTGCTTTCATATTTAGACTATATCTTGAGAAAATATAGGATCCTCCAAATTAACTGATTAATCACTTCGGCAAGATTCCCCAAAATAATTTTATGGATCATTAGAGCAGAACAAGAGTCTGCAATGGCTGTGCTTTATTTTAAATGGCATTGCTGTTCAGTTAACCTATGTTTAAAGATAAAAAAGGCTAAAATGAAAGTACTTAAAATGAGCGGAAGTAATAATAACATATTGCACACAGTAGGCTAACTGGATCTACTATCACCTGTTCATAAAGATTTGATGTTGCCTTAATCATTCTGGAAGAAATGAAATTCACAAATCAATTATCCACAAGGTCACTTCAGGCTAATCAAAGCAATCACTGGGGCACAATAATGCTTTGCAATGCAGTGGCCAATTACTCACTGGATAATGTCTTCAGTGCTTTAAGTGCTTTTGGTCTCAAGGCACACCAAAGTCGATTTCCATTTTAATGTCAAATCAGCAACATAAAGCAATGCTGCTTGTAAGTGATACTGACACACTGAAATCTGATATGAGCAAAATGACCTTGAAAGCTTCTGTGTCATAACAGTCAGCGAATAAAGAAGACAACAGAGAGAGCAAAAGAGAGAGAGAGAGAGAGAGAGAGAGAGAGAGAGAGAGAGAGAGAGAGAGAGAGAGAGAGAGAGAAGAGAGAGAGAGAGAGAGAGAGAGAGAGAGAGAGAGAGAGAGAGAGAGAGAGAGAGAGAGATGACTCTGAAGGCAGCATGGCTGGGATGCAGAGGTCAGCCTCCCTAAACTTTGACAAACTTTTTTTGGAGGAAATGTAGAAGTAATTTCTCCATTCACCATCATTATTGCAGTTAGTAGGGAGGTGCAACAGTACCTGATAGTTTGTCACCATTAAAGTTGTCAGATTCATTCACTTTCACATGTTACTGTGGGTAGATTGTCTTTATAGCACCACATGTATCAATGACAGAAGCACTGGCTTTTCCCCCGGCAATCACATTATGATGTAGTCCATTTGTTTTCATAGATAGATAGATAGATAGATAGATAGATAGATAGATAGATAGATAGATAGATAGATAGATAGATAGATAGATAGATAGATAGATAGATAGATAGATAGATAGATAGAGGTTGAAAAAGCCCATATTTAAAAGACGATATATTTCCTTTTATGTGTCTCTCTATTTCATTTTTAAAGCTCTTCACTGAGAACCTTAGGGCAGTGGTCATAATATCAACATCATCCATTAACTTTATGATATGGGTTTGCGTTGCCAAAAACTCTCAAATGCACAATATCTCAGTAAATCAAAGAGCCGATTACAGAGAGATTAAACCGCGATGCATAAAAAGTAACCATGCTAGAACTAAAGTAGAGTTCAATAAAGCTGTAGATTCTCATCGATTTTTTATTACATTTATTGATGTTCTGAAAGGCCGAGTGGACACAATTATACAGCACATGCATTACATGGCACAGTAAGTTCACCTAAGATGATTCTAAAAAATAAAAAATAAATGTTCCTGTAGCTTTCAGGTTCAGCACTGGTGGATTTTGTGGATGTATGGATTTTATTATTATAGGATAAAAATAAGAAAATTATACAACTGCCTGCCAGCTGCATGTAGGCAGAGCATTTCATTTAGGTGAAACAGGTACTGCTGTCTCTGCAAGTTTTCAGCGTCTTAACTGTAAGAGTTCAGTTCATATACAATGCAATTGGAATTTAGGTGTCGAGGGATGGACTAATTTACTTTATTTGGCCACTTGATGGCAGCGCAACAAGCTAAACACAAAATTGACGTGGACCCAAATAGCCCCAGAATTGTCACCCAAAAAAAAGAAGCTGTGGCTATAAATATTTCAGTAGTAACTTTCTAATCTCATTTAAAGTACTCTCCTTAAGATAGAATACACTTGTCCCAGCACTTCTCCCTTTCCTAAAAAACCTTTCCTGTAGTTATATTTTGCCACTGTGTCTTGATTTTTCCTGGTGGTGAATCTTCTCCCTTTTAAGCCCAATTTTAGTTTCACCAACCTGTAAGAATGCACTACCGGCAAACTGGTATGGGAATGTTTGGTCCACCCTCATATTGTCATCTTTTATAGTTCATGTGGAAAACATGTCAGCAAACAGACTATTTACACATCCAGGAGCAACATTATTTATTCTTCTTTTATTCATCTTTTTCTTTCACCTTTTGGTCCCCAGCACTGCCCGATAGCCAAATGCTCCACTATGTTTGTTGTAAAGATTAACTACTTACTTTAATTTATTCCACTTCCTTTCCCTCACTTCACTTCCTGTCTTCTCCTTTCCTTCTCACTGATTGGTTGGTTGGTTCACCCCTGATTATCTTAATTGAATTCACCTGTACACTCAAGCCTTATTTAAAGACAGCCCTCTTTTCCACTCATTCTCTTTCACCTTCATATGGGGCAGCATATCTGGTAAGAAGTTGCATTTAGTCCACATTTTGTCATATCTACATTTAGTTTAATTGAAACCCAATGTACCCCTTTAAAGACATGAGGATGATTTGATTTGTGTTCATTTAATCTTGTATCTCTTTTTCTTTCAGATATTGACACCCATGTGTCTTTTTCTTTCCACTTTTCATTCACTACCACAATCTACATTATTGAAATAAACCTCTTGAGTGAATACAAGTTTCATGGTCTTGTTTCCATGCATCCTGACCGATGCCCATCACGATGGTATACCTCCTTGGAACCTCCTATATTACAATGTTCATGAGCTAGTTGCTAACTTTGTCTGTTTTCTGTTTGGTGCTGGCTAGGTAGCATATGGTCAGTTATTTTTCTGGAAAAATAAACAAAACAGCTAGAATTGAGGCTGATTAGAACAGTGAGACAGTACATTTGTGGACCATAAAACCAAAGCGAAGAACAGAAAGCTCGAGCTGAGGGGGAGTTCACTGGTAAACCTGGGTGGGATCATCATTAAAAGATTTACCTGCAATCTTCCAATAATAGTGGTGAAGCTTTAACTAAAATTTTGTCATCCACACCTTCCCTCCCAATTCTTTCTCATTGTCTTGTCTGTTGAGAAATTGGTTTGAAGTACAGTAAGTGGATATTCCCTCATCCTTGTATTTAGGTACATGAGACATTCAACACACCATCTAAGATTTCAGAACCAAGTAAAATGTTTATGGGACACTATTGTCAGCTTTGCTGTTTATGTTGATCAAACAATGTATTTTATTTCACTATCCTCCACAGCATTTATAAGGAAAGCAGGTATGAAGTAGCTGTTAAAGTTTGAGACACCCTGTATCCTTTATACTGTTATTCACAGGCTCACAAGCATTATATGTAATGAATTTACTTTTCATTCATGTGTTTCACAGGGACACTGAGCTGGGCAGGGCCGGCATAAAGATAAAGTGGATCGGATGAAAAATGTCGAGTGCATGCTTTCGGCTCTTAGCTCGGATGATGCTCTCACTATCCATGGAGAGAGCAAGGATTTAATGGAGGCAGTAAAAGAGGGCAGGGGGGCTCTGAGTCCTGCTAATGAATCAGAAGAAAGGAGGAGAGAGAGAGGAGAGGGTTGGGCCGGCAAAAGATACCAGGACAAAAAACAGTGTTCTGCAGAGCAACATGAATTCCCTAAAATGAAATCTGCTACTGGAAATGGCTTTTGAATAATGTTATATCAATCCAATAATGTAGAAACACCCAAATAATGGTTGCATTTGCAGCAAAAATATTGTCTTTCCCCAATTGTTGCCCCTGCCAGCGAGACCAATAACCATTAAAAAAAATCAAGCAGCAGCCTGCCGGTGGATCAGTCACTAAAAACTCAATGTATAGACATAACTTTATTTGAGATTTCAGTGGAGATCCAGACATTTCTAAAGATCCCAAATATGTCAGATTAAATTGAAAGATCTTTGAATATTTCTATTCGGTGGAATGGTGCACTTTTGTGGAACAAGATTATTTTAAAGGGGACATATCATGCTTTTTGTGATTTGGTTATTTTTATATTGTTAAACTTGAGGTGAATGTATGCAAAAATACTCCCTAAAAGTCAAAATTCAGGGATTCAACCTGCTCTGAACATTTCATTTGCAGTTCAAGATACCTCTACTTCCTCTTTGTTATTACATCAGTTTGTCGTGCATGTCCACAAACAGATTGTTCCATGGGTTGTTCACATTGTCCATTCACAAATTTTTGACTGGATTTGGGCTCAACCATGTACAGAAGTATTTGAGAAGTTTGCATTTCGTAGTAGTGAAATCCTACTACTACTGTTTGTAGTAGCTAGGGGAAGTCTGGCAAGGGACATCTTCAAGAAGCTGACCAATCAGAAGGGAGGGGGCCTTAAAGAGACAGGAGCTAAAACACCCTGTTTGAGATGGAGGCTGACCTGAGGGGCTGCATAAAGGAGCAATATATATATATATGGATAAGGATTTTTTTTTAAACTCTAAATCGTGCAAATATATTCCAGTATAACCCAAGAATATAATTATAGACATGGAAATGTGCATAATATGTTGTTTAGAACTTAAAAGATCAATTTTAAGTACACAACACAGTTGTCTTGTAAATGTGAGTGTTACTTCTTATGTACTGGGATTTTTAAAGCTCTGCTTCAACCTTGCAGTGTTTAGGCTGTAACCTCACGTAACCTGTCCAAACAAACAGGAATTGAAATTGTCTGCAAAGGCAAATACCGCAAGTTCCTGTGGAGCCGAGGCTGCTGAGTGGTGAGCTGGAATTGTGTTGAGAGCACAGCACTGAGGTCAGGATGTGTAACCCCCCCCCACTGATAGGGATACCACGGGACATTGGATTATCTGCTTATCTCTGTCCTCATAATTGCTGGGGGTTTCCTAGGGCAAGACTGTAATGGTGCACAATAGGCATGGCTAAAGAGGCTAATTGAAATGCTTCAGTCTTCCCTTGTTCTAAATGGGATCAGTCACACTGTAGTATCGAAAGTGAGGTGAAGGTGGGTTTAGCCGTAGACAATTTAAAGGATTTTCTTTTGTGGAATAGCTAAAACTGGCTCAGAAACTCTTGATTTTTTGTCACACTGGGATAATCCAGATTTGAATCCTTTTTTTTTTAAAAAACATGTCTTATTTCCATTAAGTTTTTATCTTTATGTTTGTGCATAACACCCTAAAGTAAGAAATGTGGACTCCCTCTGTATTGATGTTTGTACTCTGTGTGGTTGTATGTGTTTTCCTGTTGAGGTATGTATATTTGCAGCACCATAAAAGCCCTAAGTAGCGAGGACTTTATAAATACAGTGATATGTGGCACTGGTCCATGCTATGTGCTTTTCCCTATAAATAGGCATTAGATAAACACATACTGTATGTTTAAAACGTTCCATTAGTTTGTGATAGAAAATAAAGTTTTCTGAATCTGAAAAGACAATCTTGAGAATCTAAAGAAAGGGCAACTACAATAAATACAGTCGTCTCTGAATTAAAGCAGATGTATGTGTTGATAAGCTAAACAAAACTCAACCACTGTCAGTGTAATAAATTATTATTGAAATGTACAATAACAATGTCCATCCAGTCTCAGTTTAATACACATGCATGAGGGGAAAAAAGGCAGGATCCAAATATAAACAAAGTGTCAAAGTCTATGCTAGTAAAAAAAAAATTGAATAATGTGTAAAGCATGTGTTCAAAAGCAATAAACTGTAAACAGTAGGTCACTTCACCAGCAGTGAAACACCAAAAATAATGCTACGTTAGCGTTCCTGAAAACTGAGGTATTTCTTTGGTAAACTATTCATCCATGAAGAAATATGTGTTTCAGAGTTCATAGTATGTTTTGGCAGCTTTGTATTGTAAAAGCTGGATAATGGACCGAAAATGGCATCCATTCAGTCCAATAAGGATTATCCCCTCTGGCGCATACAGCAAAAAAGTTTCTAGCTTCCAGCTTTGCTCCTTCGCTGTGTGGCCCACTGAAAATGCCCAGTAGTGTTTCCCCCGGTTTCCTGCTTGGCCCATAGACTTTATATTGTGATGACGTCATGTTAAAAAAAAAACCCACAATTGCTGATATTGTAGACGTCTATTTTAGTGAAAAATTTCAAATTTCAAATATTTCAATATCTAAATGTATTATTGTAACCCTTTTTAATTTAGTCATATGTAAAGCTTCACTTATTAAATGCTTGTGTTATAACCAGGCTAACTTTTAACTAAAGCTGGTGCAAACTGCTCCAGCAGAATTTCACTCCCCTTTACCTTTTGCACATTAATCATTGCAGTGACCTTTTCCTTTTATGTGAGGTAGAGGGACAAATGCCTCTACAGACCCTGAGGCTTTATGTAATTTACATGTGTATACTCTTACCTGGAGGCAAATGTCAGATTTTTAAAGGGAAGATTTATGTTTTCTCTTTGAAAAACTTGACTAAAACTGCACATATTGATCGGTGTGCACACCTGCCATGTTTTGGCTCTCTCCGTCAACCTCTGCAGTGACTTCTGTTTAAAATGAATGTTCACCAGATTCTGCTGAAGTGTCCCCTCCTGACAAGACTGCAAGCTGAGAAACATCACTGTCTCTGTTCTGCACAAAAACAACTCACTTCAAATCAGCATCACAGTGCTGGTCGGCAATGACAAATATAAATCTCAAACAGAAAGAAAAGGCTTAAATATATTATATTGATTTGTTTTTACTTCCAACTCATGAAATTGACCACAGAGTTTCTGACAGGAATTCAATTGCTCAGTGACACCTTTTATGCTGGTGTTTTAATGCTCCATCGCATACAATCAGCTGTGGATTACGACTTTGTTTGTCCCAGCAGTATTGTAATCATGATCATGATCATTTAAAGAAAAAAAACCTAAACAGGAAGCTCGAAGCACAGCTCTCCTCGTGCAGGATGGAAAAATTGTCATTTCTGCAACAGTGACATTTGTGCTGACACACTAACTGTGACCTTTACAGGTAATTGGTACTTTCTTCTTTGCAGTCAACAACAATCTAAACAATGCCATTCATGTACTGAACATACTAGAAAGGCCACAATTGTATATGATTCAGAGAGAGGAATTCACTTTTTTCTTTGTTTCCTTACATACTGGTGACAAAACGGTGAATAAATGTGTGGAGAAACATAAAAATAACAGTTGTTTCCACACAGATGACTGAATTGGTATGATGCAGAATATGTAGGACCCCAGGGAATACACAAGGTGTGGGCCCAAAATGACCCACTGCTCATCCCCTCTCTGTGTGCAATATTCTATATATCTTTCTGCTTTTCGACACCAAAGACTGTAAATGAGACTATTTGGCCCGGAGCCTCAGAAACCAACTACAACATTGTATTTTTTTCTGAGAGTTTGGGGGATTTTAGGGAGTTTAGGAGATTTGGATTCTGCAGTTAAATATTTCACAAACTGATTACAGCAGAGTTTTTTTGATAATAGAAATAGTTCAGTTTTTGTCCAAAAACAGAACATTAGGATTACATTTGACCGCCTTTAGACCAACAAAAAATGCAGGATTCAGCATTTTAGCATCATAATTTAATGCCTGGAGACCTGGAAACTTTCTTTCTGTTGTCTAGGAGTATTTGATACATTTGGGGGGACTACAATCCTGACCACTTGCTTTTAACTTTGTATTGTTTTTCCTTTTGTCATCTGTATTTTTAAGATGTCAAAATCTGATCTGCAACTTTCTCTGTAACAAACTTTGTGAACATTTGAGACGCCAGCTGTTGTGGGGAATTATTGGAAATAGAAGATATACAGCTTGACATAAGGTCAATATCGAATGCATTTTGCTGGCAGCAAAGTGACAGAATATTGAAATCCACTACCCTCAACAGAACCCATGGAGCTGGGAGTAATGGTGAGGAAAGCAAAACTATCATTATCTGTTGCCGTCGGTGCTGGATTGTCATCTCCAACTCCTGCGATGGATTCCTCAACACAAAGACTGAGATCAATGTTCACACAAACATCAAATAAAGATTAGAGATTTGTCCTGAGAGCCTTCAAACCCAATTTCAACTGAGCAGAACTCAATAATAGTGTTACTTTACACCAATACTTATTTTCTTATCTTACATACTGTACCCAGGGTGTGTTTTCACTGCTTTCACAGAAGACTGCTTTTGTTAAATTATTCCTATTCTTAAAAGTGTTCTAGTGACATTTGTAACAGTGTTAGCCAAAGTCCCAGAGTAGCAGCGGTAATGATCATCATGCAGCCATTATCATTTCATGGTACCCATAAATCATTTTTACTCCTCTGTTTACACTTTACTGCCAATAATCCTGCAATGCTTACCTCATTACCTCCCTTTCACTTTGTGTAATGCATTGATTCACAAACTTTTCATGATGTTTAAATCTATCAGAAATCAACTGTAAACATCTTGTATGTAGGTTTTTTCTATTTTTTTTGTAAAAAACAGTTAAAACAAATCAACTGTAAACAGGAAGTGACTGTAGCATCACTGTAACATTAATTATTTGTAAATTTTGGTATTACATTTGTTTATTTATTTATTCATACTTCCACGGGGGAATTTTTTTCAGAGCTAGTTCTGGCAATTTAGAGAGAATAGAAAATATTGGACTATACTAGCCTAGCTGATGCTAGCATAACACTTTGCTAACTAAGCTAACGTTAGTTTTGTCACTTGGTTAGCTATGCAACACTTGGCAGTTTATCTACAGTATGTAAACATCTAGAGACTAGTCTGTGTGTTAATTAGTGTTAATGGAGGGACAATGTGTAAATTTAAACACCTAAGTTATTGCCAGAGTAATTGAACGTAAGAAGAGGCTTGTGAGCCTTAAAAAAAAAGTCTCTGAGAGACTTATAGCTTCAGTATAGACACAAGTTATTGATATTCAACTAGGGTGATTGTCCTGCTTATGTTGGAGGGCTTGTAGGGTCCTGAAGAGCTTCACAGAAAAAGAGGAAAAATTAGAGAAAAGTCAAAAAGTTTTATATAATTTTGAGTAACAGAACACAATTTATTATCTCCTTATTCATCTGGTGACCCCTCCGATTTTTCTCGGGACCCTAAGGGGTTGTGACCCTGAGGATGGCAACCACTGTTATAATGTATTTGTCAAGATATATCCTGTCACTTGCTAACCAACCATCATGTAGTGCATGTTATCTGCTCTTCACTCCTGCATGCATCCAGTACACTACATAAAGATAATCAATGCGTGTCTGGAACAATACTCTGTGCTTGTCATTACAATAAATGGCAGCTGACAAAAGCAAAACACAGAAAGGGTGGACTAAGCAATATGCTAATCTACTATGTGATGCACCTGATACAGGGAAGCCCAGTAATCGAAACTCATTCACTTTTATTAACAAATAATGAGACTGTAATTGGATTATCTATTCAGGTTAGGCAGCAGTTACTATTTACACACAGCCGCAGTGAAGTACAAACTGTATCTGTAGGAGGCAACCAACCGACTCTTCACTTACTTTCATTTTCTAACAAATTTCAATTGCTGAACTGTCAAATTCAGGCAGTAGATAAGAAACCAAGACAAGTACGAAATAAGAAATAAGTCAAAAAATGTGTTTGCCACAACAGCAATGACGGAGATGAATATTTCAACAAGCATTTCAGTGGATTTAGCTTTGAGAGAAGATGCTTCTGGCCAACTGTGTCAACACCTTAAAGTCCCCTGCATAGAGAAGTATTCATTTATTTATTTGACATCTTTCGCTCAAGTAGGACAGCAGTTCACCCAACCGGACATGATAACACGAGACAGGAAATCAATACTTTCAGGAACTAAAAAGACTGAATAGGTAAAGTTTTCTCTGCATTTTTAGTACATTTCACCACTGAAGAAAATGCATTGTTAACGATTTCTATATTGATTGTAGAGTCATTTCTGTCAGAAAGTGTTACAAGATCCTGCACACCATTTTCCTGATATAACAATTAATACACATATAATGAACCTCAGTGGATGAACTGTCTGAATGAGCCAGCTGCAGTTTACTGTATGCCATGTCACAAATTAGAGGCATCTTTCTTCTGATTCACTGAGTCAGTTTTTATTTCATGTCAACAAAAGTTACCCCCAACATGCCAACACAACTGACCAACAACAAAAATGTAATAACATTAACCTCATATCAGTGCTTTCCACAGTCCTTTGTGTCTCTCTCTTTATCAACATCTATAATATTGCATAATTCTACTATTAATAACTATTTTTTATTTCTCTCTTTCAAAATGCATTTATTTTTGTTCATGCAGACTGTGTAACATCAGTCAATTTAGAGATCTATGATACCATTTTTAAACATCCGACGGCATTGTTGTCATTCTAGACTTTTGCATTTGCTAAACTTTCAGCAAGAAGACTAATCAATACAGAGCATTACTTTGAAAAACATTAACATTATGGCCTCCTACATGCATCATTGCAGTTTTCTCAAGCAGAAAATGGGCTTTCAAACCTCTGAGCAAGGTTCAGATAATTCCCTTTAGATTTCTCGGTTTTAGCAACGCTGTATATCACAATCTATTCCCTTGTAGAAAAAAACAAACACTTCATGGCCGCGATATTTCTCTGTCAAATTGCAGGAGGAAGACAGTGCAGGAAGGCAGCATCAGTGATGGAGCGCTCTGCCCTGTGAGGCACGGAGTGACTCGCAGTCATAAAGGGAGCAGCATTCGGTGAAATGGCAAGAATCTCATTTTGCGGACCTATTTTCACAAGTGTCATTATCATACACCTCTATGTCCTGGAGACTGGAGGCATCTGTATCGTCTCCACCACTGCCCTCACTGTTCCTGAAGGCGATACCTCCTAAGAAAGGATACATGCTTTCTGTGAACAAGTCTCTGATGTTATAATAAGGAAGGTCTGGGTCTTGTCTCTCAGGTTTAGTGATCCCCTGCTCCTCCATGATTTTGTTTCTTTGATAATACTTTGAAAACTTATTGAAGATGATGGTGATGGGCAGAGCCACCACTAATAGTCCACAGATGATACACAAGGTGGCCACTATCTTCCCCGCCAGCGTCACCGGGCAGGTGTCACCATAGCCGACTGTCGTCATGGTGATGGTGGCCCACCACCAGCCTGAAGGGATGGTGTCCAAATCAGTCTCCTCATCGTCCTTCTCAGCGAAGTAGATGAGGGCAGAAAAGATGGAGATCCCCACCGAGAGGAAGAGAAGAAGCAAACCCACCTCTTGGTAGCTGTGGCGGACAGTGGCACCTAACGCCCGCAGCCCAATGGAGTGCCGGGCCAGTTTGAGGATTCGGAGAACCCTCATGAGACGCATAACCTGCACCACTTTCCCAACATTCTGTAGGTCCTCATTCTCCTCTGCGGCGTCCTCATCAGCTGTCTCCAGAGCTAAAGTGGCGTAAAATGGCAAGATGGAGGCAACATCGATGATGTTTAAAGGGTTTCCCAAGAACTTCCTGCGGGAGGGCGCAACAATCAGCCTGATGATGAACTCAGCCGAGAAACAGGCAATGCAGATCTCCTCTAGGACTGTGAGAACAGGGTCCTCAATGGGTCTGTCATTGACGTCCACAAGCTGAAACTCAGGCATGCTGTGGACACACATAGCAACGATAGAGGTCAACACTACACTGAGAGAAGCCACAGCGATGACCTTTGAGCCTCGTGAGTGACCTGGATCCTCCATCCGGAGCCAAATGTAGCTCCTAAGTTCCCCACACCAGGCACCTTTGAACTTGGCCAGGTCTTTATCGAGGGCAGACAATTCCTCGAAGGAAGAGTCAAAGCTTGGCTGTTGCTGGTCATCGCTCCTGATGTCCCAGTCTCTGTCTTCAATGTACTCCTTCCTTTCGTGGAACCAGTCGCTGCAGCAGGGGCTCAGGTGGAGCTCCTGGATGCCCCAGTACTCGATCTCCTGGCTGAAGGAGAAGACGCACAGCTCCTCCATCATGTGGATACGTCCTGTGTGATAGAAGTTGAGCACACAGAGGAAAACCCTGGGATTCCTGTCAAAGTAGTACTCCTTCTCAGTCGGGCTGTAATCGTCACACAGCTCCAGGATCGCTGCCTCACTTTGGCAGCGCAGCAGACGAGCCAGACGTGTGTGAGGGAAGCGTAGCAGCGTGTCTGGATCCACTTCATGTCGTACCCCTCCCACGTTGAGGTGGACCTGGTCCCCCTCATTCCCATGCCGGTGGAGGATTTGCCCATATCCCATGGTCTTGATGACACATTAAGAGACATCACAATGAGAAATGAAACCGTGTCAGTTTTATAGATTTCTTTCCATGACAAGAAAATACACACACTGACAAAACATCAACAATCAGTATTATGAGTGGTTCATTTGTGTGGATAGATGTCTGCTGAGACATATCTGACTGCACTGTTTGTAGAACACATTAGTCCTCTGAAGGGAAAAAAAAAATCAATACAGCACACACAGGAAATGGCTTGAGCTGGACTGAGTGAAGAGGCGTGAGGTACAGTCACTTCTTGAGGGCTCAAGTGCAAGATTATCACCAGAAGCTCAAATTACAGTGCGGACTAGACTAACTTAGAGGAAATGAGAGGCAACAAGTTGAAACTGAACCCACACATCATTCCATGCAATTGTTAAGCAGGTGTTGTTTTCCAGCATGTGTACATATCTTCTCTGTGTGTTTTCCAGTCTCTAATCCTCAAGAAATTCAGAGTGGTTTGCATGCTGCTCAATTACACGTTTTTTTTCTCCCACCAAACCCTATTTATCAGTAAGTATATCACTTTTAAATCCACTCAGATTTAGTGTAAGGATGTAGAGCTGTTACCTACCAGGACTTGGAGCCTTTCTTTCCATGAAAATAACTTTTATCCGGGTGGTTCAGTTTTCATATTCTTCTTTTAAAAAAATGCTGCAAACACAGCAGGTCAGTGGAGGGAGCGAGGTGCAGCAGCTTCATGGACGGGACAAGAGGAGCTGGAGGCGGGACAGCGGGCACGAAGGCAGTTTGTTCCCTTTTACAGGGAACAGGGAGGGGCGAGAAATGAGGAGAAGAGAGGGGAGGGAGGGAGAGACTGCTCGGATCTCGGAAAAACCCTGCGAGAAATTACTGCAATTTTAAATACGTTTAATACTGCTTTTTTTTTTAAATTATTATTATTAATAATTACATCACCGTATGATGACAATTATATCCGAATATTCTCAAAGTAAACTGCACTTCTGTTTGGATGCTTTCTTGTTGTGTGCTTGGGTTATCATTTGAAATGTATTTTTAATGTTTGAGGAAAAAACTAAAAACATTTAACATGCATTTCACACTTTTTTATGTGAAACGACATGACACTGACTCTCTGCGCAGCAGCGAGTGAAGTAAGTAAAAACACTCTGACATTTCAGTCCTCTGTGAGAAAGCACTGCTGGCAGGCTCACTGCCAAACCCATCGGGTTGCAACACAAGCCAAATCAAAGCTTTATCATGGGAGCAGATCCTCTAAATATGTTGTGATTGGAGCGACTTCATCACCAACACATCTGGGCTTGTTTTATTTTTTTTAAATAGATTTCTTTTTACACCAAACTGATTGAAAATGTAGTAATCTCCTCAGGAGCTGATGTGTTAAATCTGTTCTTTTTCCTGCAGGACTTTCTCTGAACTAGTCTTAAATTTGATGTGGCATTTTATCATCCTTGTGTCTCATTTAAGTAACACACAATATGCACTTTGTCACTAAAATTAAACTGACTCACTTTCAGATCTTCATTTTATGTGAGGTGAAAGTCTATAAAAACATTGGCCTCACTGGTCAGTAGAGAATAAAAATGTATTGAGTTTTTTTCCATGCAAAACAATATTCTCCACTGATAAAAGCTAAAGAAAATGTGTTTATTGATGTATTTGCACTTTTTTGGTGTGCACCCCATGCAGCCATTTTCCGATAGCCTATAATAAATATTTTTACATTTAATTTTTGGGATGTAGAAACCTGAATATGTAAGGGTTTTTTTTGTTTTGTTTTGTTTTGTTTCTTTGTTTGTTTTTTAAAATCTATGGTAGATTATGGCCCTGGATCTTCACTTTGGGACATCTTATTATTCCATATTTCTTCTTTATTTCTACCGTCAAGAGTTTGTGAACTTCTTGTAAAGTTATTTTTTTGCTTGTACCCTGGTTTATTTTGCTCATATGTGTCTGAATAAGAGGTGTAGATGATCACTAAGACAAAGTCAAGTATTTTTTATGTATGTTTCTCAAAGTTCCACATTTACCTGTAAACTAAAAAGACGTACAGAAATGTAGAACACCTAATTAATTAAATGTGGTTTTTACACATGAAGTCAACTAGTGCAACTAGCCTCTTTCATGCTGCCCAGGCCAGATTTACACCCTCACAATGATCCCCATCAGGCAGTAATAGGATCCACCTGCGTGTCCACTGAAAGGGTTGGCCTATCATACACTACTTTAAAAACTGCAGAAATCAGGAACTCTGAGGTTAACAGTTTCCCACATCTTGTGCCATGAGTCCTTTGTTTGGATTGGGGTTTGTAGTTTTGGCTTTACTCATTTCCCCTTGTTCACAGATTTTCAGATTTCTTCCGCTCTTATTTTAATGATTCAATCTCTTTCAGGTGGCTTATTCTCCTGCTAGCAGTTATAAACATAGAGGCTCAAAAGAAGCCTGCTATAAGTAAGTTTTTATTTTTAAAAATTCTTGCAGTCTTCCTTAAACACATTGTACTGTTTGCTCACCAATGTGAATCTTTAATCCCAGATATCAGCTCAAAATGTCTGGGGAATATCATGCGTGTAGATGTTGGCCCACTTGGGGGGAATCTTCTGGAAGTTGCTGTTGTTTTCAGTAAGTTCACTTTTCTGAATTCAATCTTTTGTTTTATTTATTTACTTGTTTCCTCTAATGCTCCTCCTTTTTCTTTAGATAACTCTGCCATCCCTCTTACACCAAGTTTGGCGTCTCAGCATGGCTTCAGCATGAAGACAGATAAGCTGGGGAACGCCATGATTTATGTCTCCCTTCTAAATAGTTTTGCTCAAAATCTGGTAACAGCCCTGGAAATATAATTTGTTGAGCAGCACCAAATGTCTCAATGTAATGTGGTAATCATTTCAGGTTTCATTTCTGTCTGTGTGTAGGAAGATAAAGCATTCACAACAACCTTAAATCTTCGACTGTATGGGAACCGGATGGGTGAAGACGAGCTCTACCAGGTGTCTGAAACCTGCCAGTACGCTGCCTGGGCCTCCAGGGAAATTATCTGTGACCGTAACTATATGGAGGCAAGTGAATGCAGCATGACTCTCTCAGGTGGTCATGTCTGAATCTATATGAGAAGTGGCTTTCTGTCCTTATGAGTATCAAGACTGGCACATTTGTTGATACTGCAGAGGGGAAAGGGAGAGATCATCACTTATGGAGTGACCTCATTTCTAGGTGTCTGTGAAAAGGGCTGCTCCAGATGATTATGCCCTGCCTGAATATCCTGTCAATGGGGCTAATTCAAAGTTTGGTGATCCTCGACGAGCTGCTGAGGTTAGATGAGATAATCGGTACATTTTGGCATTAATTTTTAATGATCTGGAAACATCATCTTGAGTGTGTAATATTGAATGATGTTGCAGAAACAGCCAATGGATACAGGATTCAGAATCACAACACTTGTGTTCTTCACTCCTGAGGAGAGGATGATGACGGTTTCGGAGGCCCAGAGACAAGGTTACAGAATAGGAAACACTCCCTCCAGGCTCGTTCTGCGAAGTCCAAAGATCACACCTGAAACATATACTCAAATGGTGAGTCCACTGTCCACTCCAAATGGTGAGCCTGATTTGATGTCTTTACCCCTCAGGCAGGTTAAATTACTTGCATCCCCTTAGATAACTCACTACTTGCTTACACTTGGAGCCAGTAAACCATTAGATTTGGATCAAATGATGACATTGGACTGCCTTTAAACTGATTATTTTGTCTCAAATCCAGTTGGCACAGTTTAACACATTGGTAGACTTTTATTTACATCCACCTTTTGCATTACTTACATCCTTGGAAACTTATATTTTTTGTGTATTCATTAATATTCTGCCATTAAAGCATAAACTGGACTAAATAAAAAGCATTTATGCTTAATGTTCTGTGAACTCCACTACAGGTAGCAGGAGTGCCGATGACTGTTTTGACAACTTCAACAATCTTTGACAAGAAATGGCTCGCAACCCAAATCGACATAGCAGCTTCTTGCCCAGTACTGGAGGGTAAGATGAACATTTGGAAAGCTGTTTAAGCAACAGTTCAATTACACTTTCATACAATGGACACTTTCTAGGCTTATTGTAGTATTTTTTAGGTGTAATATGCTTACATTAAGGAAACAGAACAAATTTGTATACCATAATGGAAGAACAAAAGATTTTAGGAAATGCACTTATTACTGTCCTGCAAAGAGTTGGATAAGACTTCTACACTCTTGTCTGTACAGTAAATATGATGCTACTGTCAGCACCTGTTCAGTTTAGTTTGGCACAAAGACTTGAAACAGCTATCCTGCCTGTGCTTCAGCCAAGAAACGGTCTGGCACACAAACCTGTATAAACTCACAATTTGTCACTCTTAGCCCCCTCCTTCTTTAAAAAAAAAACCAAAAAAAAAAAACCTCATGATAGTGAGTTTTAGAGGTCCTGGTAGGGAGATTCTTATGTTTGGGTATTCAGGCTAGCTTTTCCAGTGGTAGTGGTATTAATCTTCTAACTCTCAGCAAGGAGATAATTTTTCCTTTTAACTGAAATGAGGGAGTGGGGGATTTTGACCTAAGACTTGGTCTTTCTAAAATCATGTTACTGCCCTGACTGTAGATTCAAAAATCAATCCCTGTTGGGTCATTACTAATTGCTGTGTGTGCTATCGTTGTACAGGTAGTGTTGCCTTGACTCCAAACACAATCACCTGGTATCTGCCCCAGCACATTGACCCACTGATTTCCTCCAGCCAGTTTAAACTGTTAGAGGTGCACATGGGCATTGATGGCCAGAGACTTGATGCTGTGGAGATGGCTGCCAGACAATATGCCGTGACAGTTAATGACGTGCACATCATCGTTGAAATTCCAATTGGGGCAGTCGGTGGTTACTCTAAGGTGAGTGGCACAGAGTTTAAATTTTTTTTTTTTTTTAAAGACAAATCTTCACAGTATGTTCAGTAAAAGAGAAAATGACTTACCACCTCCTACCAAATCACACAATCTGTCTTTTACTAAACACATTTGATTCTGACAACTTCCTGGCCAGGAGGAAGAATATACAAGGTGTAACACATGATTCAGGTTCAGACTCTATTTATTATACATATACTTGCTTTTGCAGAGTCATGTTCAGGATGATCAGTACTTCACCTCTTACACGATCGAGCCAATGCTCGAATTACTCTGGACTGAAGACACAAATCACGAGGACACAAGATACAAAGTTCTCTTTCCCATCACAACGCCGTTACTGCCTCAACCTCCACAAGTTGTTGACAGTGAGTCTTAATTTCAAACTTGTGATTCTTAAATGCGCTGCAAGCTGCCCTCATTCACTAACTTTTTATTTTATTTTTGCACTACAGACACTTTGCCCGAGGAGCAGATATTTAAAGTGAAGATTGGGCCTTATGCCTCTGATGTTACACTAGTGAACATCACCTTCCCCAGTGAGGTTTTGTCCGTGGGTGACTGCAATGTCAGAGGCTTTAATGTCCAGGAGCACAAGTCCCATAACAGCAGCTTTAAGGTCATCACACTCCAAGTGCCCTTCACAGACCGTGTCGTCCTACCAATGGTAAGCTCAACTTGGGAAATGGATATTGTGTGGGGTGTTTTTTTGCCGCTAATCTCACTCTGTATTTCCCAACAGAGACGAGGGGGGATTACGGCCTACTCTCTTCACCTGACCTTTGGCTTGCTGGTCCTGCCAGAGTTTGCTCCATTTTCTCTCACTACTTATCTGGAAGCTGAATTAGTGGACATAGGTCTGTACTCTTTGACAGGATTCAAATGTATTCTTACTAAAATGGGCACAGGAAGATTCATCCATCTCAATGTTGCTAATGTAACAAGCACATAAAGGCCAAAGTGAATAGTTTACTGCAATTTTAAGTGCATAGAAGTATTAAGTGTCGTCATATTGATACTTCACTAGAACTAAACTAAACATTTTAATCAGTTTTTTTTTAAAAACCTCTTCCCATCTGCAGTTCCTCCTCAAGTCTCTGGTTACTGTGATCAGGCAAATTTCTATGTCCTCGTGCAATATGGGACACAAGGTTTCAACTTCCAGACTACAGTGGGAAAACAACAGATGACTTCAGGTTTGGCTCAGCAGTACGGCTTCATGGAGAACGGGACCCACTTCAGTTTTGCAGTGCCATTTACAGCTCCCGATGTTGTGTTTGAGGTGTGATCAGAATGCTTTTACTGACTGTGATTCTTGTGCTCTTTGTTTCTGACAAATTTGCATTAAAACTTTCCAGGCTGTTGAGGCATCAGTCATCAGAACCAGACTCGATGTAGTTCTGAGGAATCCAGAAACCAACAAAAGGCTCAAACAATTCTCAATGGCTTGCAATTTCCTCTCACCACTGACTGGTTGGTTTTGAGTAATAATTTAAGGGTTTTTGGTCAGACAAAACCCTGAGCACATACTGATGTGTGCATCTTGTTTCAGAGTGTTTCCCTAATGGGACCATGACGGCTCTGGCTGTCAAACTGGAATCGGTTGCCAGTCTGAATCCCAGTCGGCTTACACTCAGAGATCCCACCTGTGGTCCTTCCTACAGCGATGACCGCTACGCTTATTTTGTGTTCACTGGCAGATCCTGCGGGACAACCAGAAAGGTAGCACACTGACTTTTCTTAAAAGTAGGTTGGTGATACTGACCTGAGAAAGTAAGTTGTTTTCCCCCCTTCCCTTTTTCATAGTTTTTGCCCAGTATGATGATATATGAAAATGAAATCTCCCTGCCAGATGAATTTGAAGCAAGTAGGATGAAGACAGAGGAGCCTGAATATGAGTGAGTTACAGAAAGGCACACTTGTGTATTTCAAAACAGCAGTTAAGTGAAAATTGTAACTTAATTTATATTCAGGAACCAAGTACTTTAGACTAATTTAAAGTGTAAGGACAAAAACACTTGCCAAAGGTAAACAATCTCTCTGAAAGGGATTCTACTGTCAAATCAATTTTGTCACAACTGACCACCTTAAGTCTTGTCTTGGTTTCTTTTTTCTCGTAGGTTAAAGGTTGCTTGCTACTATGACATCAACACAACCCATGCTGTATCCTTCCACACCAGACCTCGCAGGAGCGAACCATATGCTGAAAATGCAAAAGGCGAGCTGCAAGTTGCAATGAGACTTGCTTTGGGTAAGGAAAGCTTGAGGGTTTTTTTTTTTTCTCCACCTAACTTTAAAAAAAAGTCATAAAATCACCACAAAGCCTATAAGTGGGGAAAAATACTAGGAATTGTCAACATACCATATAAACTTGAATCAGAATTTCATTAACATGAGTCTTTGTGGGGTGACTTGGGGATAGAAGGAGCAGTAGTAAGGGTTTTTAAAGAGTTGCACAAGTTTCTAAATTGGTAAGGTGTCCAATAAAGTCAGAAAAACACGTAAACTGAAATAAATATGTTCAAGTATTGGACTTCTGACATCAAGTTCATTTGGAGCATCTTTAAACTTAATCATCGTAATGACCAAGTTGGCAAGCGGGATGAGGATCCTGTGCTTTGTGGATTAGACAAAAAAAACTTGTGTGTACAGTCTTCATAAACCTTCTTCTGTCTGAATTCTGTCCTGGTAAAGGCATAATCTCTTTCCTTGTAGACGACTCTTACAGCGCATTTCACGATGCTGTCGAAGTTCCTATAGTGAAGTACCTCCAACAGCCACTGCATTTTGAGGTGGAGCTGATGCGGTCTACAAACCCTAAAGTCTCACTAGAGCTGCAGAACTGCTGGGCAACACTGAATAAAGACAGGACATCTCAACCCAGATGGAATCTCATCATTAATGGGTAACTTGTTGGATAAAATGAAGATCCTTTTGCAGACTTTGACGTCTCTTCCTAAATTAAAAAAAAACACCAATAAGTTAAATTTGAAACTGTCCTGTTTTTGTTACAGCTGTGTTAACCCAGTGGATCCATACCAGGTGGTCTTCCATCCTGTCTGGTCAGATGCCAGAGTACAATACCCATCTCACTTCAAGCGCTTTGAGGTCCAGATGTTTGCCTTTGCTGAAGACCAGGAAAACTTGAGTAGCCAGGTGATTTCAGAGAAGAGATTTACTTGCATTAATCATTTTAAATATCGATAAGATGGTCACAAATCTCTGTTCATGTTTTGTAGCTCTTTGTCCACTGTGATGTAGTGGTCTGTGATGCCACAAATCCACTGGGTGGAATTTGTAATGGCCAGTGTTCCAATGCAAAAAATAGGATAAAAGGTACAGTATGGAGTCCATGCAGGGACATTTTAAAATACACTTTAGATTTTTAATTGTCAGTTTGAACATGATGGAAACCTTCAGTGTTTTTTAATAAAGTAAAACTTAATGAAAATAATGATTGGGAAAACCTGTCTTCAAATTTCACTTTTTTTTCTTTTCTTCCACAGGTCAAAGGCGTGCTGTTTCAGATCAGAGTTTCAAACATGTATCAACAGGACCTATCTTTATTACCTAACAATACCAATAAAGTGACTTTTAAAATAATTTATTGCAGTTTTCTTGGAAATATGTGTGTGTGTGTGACTTCACTGGTTAATTATGCCTTCACCAGTATACACTCTTGGGGGGGGGAGGGGGAGAGACTTAAACATTTTCTTCTAAGGTTTTGTGTCTCTAACTATTGTGATTGAAACTGACACCTCTGTTCTCATGCAATAATAAAAAAAATTGTCAGCAGTGACTTCACTGTCACTGATCTTTTTACTGTTTTCAGGCTCTTGCATAAACATGCCTTTACATAATGAAACCTCAATGTAAAAGTGACACTGAATTTATTGCGTTTGAGTTTAAAGTTCCAAACTTAAGTGAAGTTGAACAAGAGTTGTTTAACCCCTAACAATTTCTCACTTGTGACTGGGGGGAAATTATGGTACAGAAAAGGTTCCAAATGTTAATGACCTATTAAACCACGACTTTGTGGAGACCGGGGCCAGTTAAGAACAGTTTAATTCCACCAATGATCCAGAACCATAAAAATCATTTTGTATGTACTGTGATACCTCAATGCTTGACAAAGTTGGATACATCTCGTCATAGTTTCCATGCTTGAAATTCGTTGTACTGGTGACAATGACAAAGGATCTATCTAAATTGTCTAGGTTTGATTACCATTCTGTTTAACATTTATCTTTGTCAAAAGTTGGCTGTTATTTCTAGCCAGGATAAAAATAACAGTTCAGGATCCATTATTACCATTGCCCCTGATCTCCCCAATACTGATCAGCTGCTGGAGTGTCATTGAAAGGAGCCTCAAGCATTGTACATAATGGAGCTACAATTTAAAACACTAACTTACACCAAAATGTTTAATCAGAGGTCTTGTGGAAATATGACTGTCACAAATGAAGTTAAGTTATCACCAGAACCTAAAGATCTGCCCATATTTACACATGAGTAGTAAATGTTTGTATAATAAATGAAAAGAGCTATGATATTGTTGGATCGTGAACTGAAGTGCTTAGTCCTGTTGTTCACACTATTGACACGACTGTGTGCCCAGGCACAAAGAAAATCTGATGAAGTTTGCCGATGACACGACAGTTGTGGGTGTCATCAGTAAAAAAGGTTAAGCTGTTGGAATGCTGGTGCAACGACAACTTGATGCTAAATGTGGACAAAACCAAGGAAATAATTACTTTAGAAGGTCACAACCTGAGCATACACCTCTCTGCATCAGCAAACAGGCAGTGGAAAACATCAAGTTTCTGGCAGTCCAGATTACCAATGACCTTTCTTGGTCTGACAACACCAGTTGACTGGTAAAAAGAGACTATTTCTTGAGGAAACTCAAACAGGCCTCACTCACTACCAAAATCCTCACCACATTTTACAGAGGTGCTGTAGAGAATGTGCTGACCTATGGCATCCCCACATGGTTTGCAGGTTGCAGTGAGTCGGACAAGCCCTGCAGAGGGTGGTAAGATCTGCAGAGAGGGTGATTGGAGCCTCACTCCTCTCAGTATGGGAGATATTCCTGAAGTGCTGTAGGAACAGGGCTCTGAACATCGTGAGACTCTTTCCATCCTCAAAACGCCCTCTTCCAGCTGCTGCCCTCTCAGAAAAGATACCGCAGCATAAAGTGCTCCACCAGCAGGCTGCTGAACAGCTTCCTGCCACAAGCTGTCTGGCTACTAAACTGCCTTGTGTCCAATTGAACTGTTGAAACTGTGGCTAACTTGCACTTTACATTATATTTATTCTGTCTGTCTTATTTAGCTTTTATTTCTATTTTATCCAGTGTGTTGAAGTGAGTTGCTAAATGAAGTGATCTTGGAGTTTTGTTTTTACAAGCAAAATGACTGATTTGATCTTATATAAAAAGGTGAGTGGCCAAAATGGGGAAAAGCTATTTTGCAATGTGAAAAAGGAATTTAGTGATTTAAAACTTTGCTTCTCATGACTAAAATAAATGATTACTGTTACCCCAGCCTCTATGCATATAAATTTAATTTCTTTAGACAAAATGACATCTGGCATGTTTCCCATACTTGTCTTTCCACAAACAGTTATTGTATAATCCACAAGCCTAGTCATCAGTTTATTTGATTCAGTTCTGATGAAAACTGTTCAGACACATTTAAGAATTATTCAGAGTAACCAGAATATTGTTTCTAGAAAATCTTTCAAAATATTAAAGCTGTGAGTGCCTCAAATTTCCATTCACTTGTCATTTTGGGACAGGGGCAGAAATTTAGAAGGCAGATGTGTACTGAGGTTTTCTGATAAGTGAAATCACATCAGCATGTATGTTATATCACTCAGGCATAATTTATTCAGTACTGAAAGTTATGTGGGATTTGGACCATATGCAAGATAGACCCTCCATTAAGCTACTTAGTTAAATATAGAGTACATTAGAAAACAGCGGTGGACAGGGGCGACTAGTGTCCCATGTGGATGCAAACTTAAGTGTTTTCTGAGAGCAGCAAATCTCAGAAATACACTGCTGGGGTAAATAACTTCATACAGCTGTGATTAAAAAAAAAAAATGTATCTGACCTAACTTGTTTAGTGTGTTATTTCTGATTACTTAAGATTGTAGGACAGAGCTTACACATTTGATTGCAGTTCTACTTTTAGAGTGTCTTATCCATTTGTCTACTTTTAAATCATGCCCAACATACTGGTGCAAGTTAGACTGACAAAACGGCACATTTTTGTTCAAATGTCAGTGTTGTCCCCATTAGCATTTTCCTCACTTCAGCAAGTTCTATGGGTGTGCATTGCTCATTTTAGTCTTGTTGTGAAGTTGCCCATATAGTCCCAATTAATTATAATCCAATTTTCCAGATAAATGTCAATGGGGCATTTGACCGTACGAAATGTGCAGTAGATCAAAGGCTTTCAGTAATTGCCACATTCACTCAATTTAACATTTGAGCAAAATGTACAGTGTTGCTACTAAGCATCCATATCATGGCAACATAATCCTAACAATTTTTAAAATATTCTTGCAGCTGTAAGTGCTTGCTTCCCCCCCCATTGTTCGTCTGGCAAGTCTGCAATAGCTCACTAAAATAACCACTCTTCACTGAACCTCACTTCTGTAGTGATTATGTGTAGAGTAGACTCACCTTATGCCACGCAGGACAGAAGGTTGACAGAAAAAAAACTCTGCAAAAAATGGCTTTAAGAAACTTGTTTATTTAGAGGCTTGACTGGGAGTTAAATAGAAGAATGGGTCCAGAAGAGATCTTTTGGTGGGCTGAGTCTGCACTTCTCTCTGGAAAGAAGAGTATTAGGTCACATGCATGTCAACATTTAATCTAACTGAGTTCAATATAGGGTTGAAAGTCTATACTTACCCCTTTTTACTCCTTTTGTCCCTTGATATCTGGAGTTACTCAAGCTGGTAGGATGCACACATTGGCCACTACAGGCACTGTCTGCTTTGCTGTTTGTGTCACATATCACTGCATCACAGTGGACATAAATCTGAGATAACAGAAGGATTTAGTAAGGAGGGTTAGATGCAGCTTTTCTATGTGGCCAGTAAATACTCATGGATGTACAAGAGTGCTCTACCTCATCTTTTAGAACTTCTTCATCTTTGGTAAAGGTGAACATCTTTAGAGAGAAGCGTTTGAAGTGGGATGGGACGGTGACCCTCGCGTCAGCCACAACATGATGGAAGATCGTCATGTAGCCGTCATCATGGTTCTCACATCTGGTTAAGAAAAACAATCAAGTAACCAAAAGTTAACTTAGTATTACAGTGCATTTAAGCTCACAAAACTGGATTTAACAATGCAAGATGTCTCAATTTGATACTGTAGTATGAGCGTGACAATTCCCTTATTACTATTGAAGTATTAATAATAGATATTGTGTGCATTACTTGTCCACAATGATGTCCCAACTGGGCAGAGATGTCCTATCTTCATTAAGAGTAGCCCAGCAGTTCTCCAGGATGAGGTCCAGGTTAGGGTCAGTAGACTGTGTCAGTGCCACCTCAAAATACAGAGACTGCTTCAGGTATTTGACTACTGGATAATCTTCAGCTTGGTAGAAGAGCTCATATGATGAATCTGGAGAAGAAGTCGTCATGTTAGAGACAAGAAAAACAAAACCATGCTCCCAGGAATGAGTTTGCCAGGATACAAAATAGTCCATTTTAGACAAGGGAGCCTTACCCTGTGCTAGCCTCATTTGTACCATAAGTTGTCCTGACCCAATTTCTGCTGCAGGTTCTGTGCTTCTTGGTTTATAGCCAAACGCAACAGTCTGAGTGTCACTGACCATATAGTAACAGGAAATCGTTTGCCTACAGGAGAGTGTAGATTTAGCACAAAATGCATTAAAAAAAACTCCGAATATCAAGATGTGGTTCATGAGACAACTGCATCCTACCTGTACTCTGGGTCAACTGGTGATGTGTAAGATGTTCCTTTGTTGTTGTAATTGAGGCCAATCTCATTTTCATATAGCACATAATTGTCAAAGAACTAAGAGCAAAAAGAAATGCATTAATGCATAACAAGAGCAACTGAAATTAAATGTATGCCATTTAACTTACTGTTCTAGTGGTCCCACAGGAATCAACATTGAACATGAAGTGAGCAAAACGGCTATTGCTAAAAATGGGTGTGCAAGACTTGTCCTTTAGAGTCAGCCAATTGGGCGTGAGATTGGGCACCGATTCCACCTTAACAGCCAGAGCGGTCACTGTTCCATTGGGGTGGCACTCTGAGGGAAGAACAGTTTGTCAGAGATGTTTCATGTCCAAGGGGGTGGGAGGGGGGAAAAAGAGGGGGGGTCCTTACTAGTTGTCGTCAAGGGAAAGTTGCAGGCCAGAGAGAGATCACCAAGCATCCAATTGTTATTTGGCTCCCACAGAAGCAAGTCAAGTCTGGCTCTGACTGAATCTGAGGTAACCAACTGTAAAACAGGGACAGGGTTATGTAGTGCAGAAGTCAAGTAATTAAGTCAGTTTTATAGTTCTGACATTAAGCTACCTCAAATACAGTGTCCTCTGCAACATATGACACTTTAAGGCTGCAGTGTGTGCCATTTTCTTGGAAATTGTAGAGCTCAGCCAAGTCTGTAGTTATCTCCCGTACTCCAACCATGGTCTGGAAATTTTTGCCTTGATTGCCAAATTTCACACTGATATAAAAGTGACTGTTGTCACAAGAGCCAGTGAGAGTGGGAAGTACTGAAAGCAAATAAACTGCATTAATAACACATTCTGGAAAACAGGAGACTTGAGTAGGAGGTTTTCCAAAAGAGCTAAATCCAGATGATCTTACCAACATCCTGCAGAGAGGCCTCCAATTCCACTGTTTCAGCAAATGGAATTTCTTCAGGCAGGATGATAAATCCAAAGACTAGAGGGAGGGTGTAGGCTGTAACCAAGGGCTCTGTATTCTGTAAATAAAGCAGCCCAGTTATGTCACTAACAAGCTGGTATGGTGTGTCTTCTTGCATGTGCAACTCATTTTACATACATGAGTCAGGACAACATCAGCATCAAAGGGCACATGCAGAGAGAATCTCTTCGATCCATTTGGGAAGGTGTGCTCCTCGACTGTGAAGCCTTTGGAAATGCTCTCCTTAACAGTGAGGACCCCAGTGGAGAAGGTGATGTTCCTGAGCTCCACGTCATGCAGAAAAGTCCCCAAGTGAACACTGAACAGCCTGTCCTCTGCACTGGTAACTGAGGAACAGAAAGTGGCAGATTAAACTTTTCCCACAAGCCTCAATTTTGACTTTCTAACCAGGAATTTTGACTCACAGTCAGAGACTTGGGGAGGACGGGGCATCAGAGGGGTGGTGATGGGCAACAAGACCTTGTATCGGGTATCATCTTGGCTTTTATCCACTCTCCACAACATCTCAAGCATGGGCTCCACAGTGTAGGTGACGTGGTACTGGTAATCTGGGGCATGGCTCTGCAATTATTCATGGCATTTTAATAAAACATGTAAATGGACCAGTGACCCGAGTCTTGCATATCAAATCTAGAGACTACCCTACCTTGTAGTAACCATCTGGAGAGCCCACTGGCAACTCAATGACAATGTGAAAGTCTGTAGAAGATAGCGTGTAACCCCGAGCACTCATCTGAGATTTATCAAGTCTCTGCCCATTGATGCCCATGTGCATCTCCAGGACTTTAAAACTGCCATCGATCAGTGGAGTCACACGGCGAGGTACGTGCCAAGAGATCATATCCTCAGTGAAGAGGACGCCACCTGTAATGAACACATTTTATTATGTGCAGTTGAGCCAACATGAAAACCACAAGTTGTTTCAGACTCACCTGTAGGACATGCAGCTGCCAAGTTCACAATGGTCAAACCATGTGGTGCCTTGTAGTAAGTGGTTACCTTGAAAACCTCCATGGGGACTCCAGCCACCTAAAAGTAGTATTTAATGTCATTTATGGAGGGAGGAAAAAAAACAAAATGAAAGGCAGGCATGTTGCTTACATCCTCAGAATAAGTCTCTGCTGTATTGTATGGGCTTCTCATAACGATACGGGTGGAAGTAGTCATGGCTCCGTAGCCAGCTTGTTCAGCCTCTGTCAGCACCATCGTCACTGGTTCTGGAGTGTAAAACGTCATTTTCCAGATACCATGTGCTTTGTCAGTGGCCTGTATATATATATATATATAAAAAAAAAATTGAAGTCAATGTTTGCAATTTTCCCTTTACTAAAAAAGGTGATGCCAAATGTTGCCTAGTAAGATGAAGGTGTAAAATGCAACAAGGTTTTTAAATTCAAAATACATCAGGGAGGCCATTCATCTTGGAATCATCTTTAACATCTGGAGTATGCCCCTTAGTCCCAGCATCAGGTGTGGCCATGTAGTTTGACACCTTTAAAAAAAAAAAAAAAGAAATTTTGGCTTTTTATACACACTCTTCAGTGACCACACAGTGATAGAAATCAGTGAAGTGACCTACTTCCATGTAGTTTCTGTCACAAACGATCTCCCTGGAGGCCCACCGAGAGTAACTGCATGTCTGCGTCACATCATGACTGACCACCTCTGATGGACTCTGGCTGTACATTCGGAGCCTCAAGCCAACATTAAATGTCGTATCCTCCTACAAATGAAAACATGAAGGCAGGAAATGTTGCTACTTTTGATTCATTTCAGAGAAAATGGCTACAATTGACAGTTAATCTAAATCTAATTTGCACTGCACTTCTCATTTGCAGTGAATGTCAAAGTGCTACTATAAGAATAGTTTATAAGAAGTCTTCCTGTACAAAACTGTTTAAGCCTGTTTTAAGAAGGAACTTTGGGTTTAGGACAAAACATATTTGAACACTTCACTCTGAATTGTAAGGGTCAGTGGTGATTTTAGACCATTTTTAAAAGGGTGCTCAAGCGCTCCTAAAAATAAATAAAGATTGTATTTTTTCCCCTAAAAATGTTTTGATACAGCCTTAATTATTTTGTGAGCCTGTCTGTTAGAGATGGGACAAACAATTATGCTACAGGTTCAAATGGTTTTATTTGAACAGCTTTAAATGTACTTAAGGGGGGTTGGAACACTTACAGGGCATTGCATGTCAAATTCTCATTTAGGAGCTGCGCCCGCCTAAAGGTCTGATCCTAGAATTGCCCCTGATAAGGGTTAAGAACCTCACCTTCGTGGTTTTCATAGACTAAATGATTTAACTCGGCAAATGAAGAAATTCTGCAAGTGTGAGGTGTTATACCTTACACTTTCAGAACTTCAAGAGTGCTAGAGCTAGTTATCATCTTAGACAAAATGGGAAGTTTACAAAAATGTGAACTGTTCAGTGTGTACTCTGATTGCAGGTTTGGTTTGAAGTAATTTTAGCATCAGGGAAGCAAACATATTAGCAACTTTTCTGCCTGAATAACTAAAGTGATAATGTAGCCATTAAGATCAGACTGACTAATAACTTTTCAGGGGAATGTGAACTATACCAAGTGCTATTATCACTGGAAAAATGCAATAAAATCTATGAAAGCAGCAACCTCCAATAACTATAGCTAAACATACTCTGTTGTCCACATAGCAGCCCAGCAGAGATGTGTAGATTCTGGTGTTACCCCACGGGTCAGACTCCATGCTGTATCCACACTGAGTAGCCAAGCTGGGTGATAACACAAAGTGTTGGGTACCATCTGGAGGAATGAGGCAAACATGATAAGGATCATTTATCCCAGCGATGAATCTGTCAGCTCATGATCAGCAAATTTCATACTCACTGATGGCTTCCACCTCAAGCTGGTTCCCCACTGCTAGAGCCTTGTCCAACGACAGCCTCATTAGATTGCCTGCACAGTCTGACTTTAAAGCGCTGTCTGTTATGATAAAAAGGCCAGTGAAATAGAGTGTAAACTGACTTAAAGTATAATAGTTTTTGTAATGGATTAAGTCTTACTTGACTGCGAACGGAGCTTCGTATTTGGCCTTGCTTGACCCAAGACAATTACTGCAGCCATCAAGTTCCATAATAAACTTTAACAGAGAAATACAGTTTAAAGAGATTTCAACAGGGGGAATTAAAACAAAAGACAAGAATAGGAACTTACATGTTGTCAAGCCGCCACATATTGCAGTCTGAACACAGCCAAAGAGAAAAAATACAGGAACCCAACCACTATCACTGTTTGGCACTGAAACCCCAACAAGCCCTACCAAGAAACCAACTCTGAAGTGCCAGGCTGACTGCTTTACTCAGCCATTACCAGCTGTTTTATATATCAGTTGATTACAATGCACAGGTGAGGAGCATCAGTGATCACCCGCCTCAGAAGCAAAAGGTGTGCTTGATATGTGGCACTGGGCTGCCCTGCTTCTTTAGAGAGGAGTGGAAAATGTGTGTTTGTGCAGAATAAATACACATTGATCAGCAGCATAGTAGAAATAATTTATTCTTCATTGATTACAAACACATGTACATTTAATTATTCAAAAGAAATACTCCAGGATTCTAGCAGAATATAGGACATATAACCAATGAATACTTCTTCTTAAAAACATCGGTCACCTTGTGGAACAAAATATGTTTTCATTTTGCAGTTGAGACACTCCTCATTATTACCTGTGTGCCTGCAATTGATTATGGTTTGTTTATGGTCACAAACGTCCCAAGGTTTTCCACTAACATTTATTACTGACAGTAAAACCCAGACTCATAGTTTTTACCTGGGTTGATTAGTCTGCACTGTCTACTCACAGACTTACACAATGAAATATGTTCATTTATGAGGCCATTACATTTTTTTTCATCTAGAAGAATCTTGAGCCACTGCAGAAAAGGAATTATCACTGTTCTGCTTAACAGAAATCCATAAAGATGCTGCATTTGATCTAGTGGTATGTCTGTGCACTGCCTTACATGTCTTCAAACTGTGCATGTTGTTTTACAATTATCATCTTATTTGAAGTTGTGTATTTGCTTTAAGGTTTTTCCTCATGTTGATATTTAAATAGTTAAAATCTTGACTTATTATATGACAGGAGAATTACAATTATAAATATTGTTTTTCTTTAGCCACCAGATTGCAGGACACATATGTACTCTGTAGTTTATGAAGATGTCAGTATCTCCTGTTTATCTTATGCTGCTGGTCGAGAAGTGTCTGTTGAAGGCTCATTTTGGCATCTTCAAAATCTGGGTTGAGTTTTAATGCTTGCTGGAAGTCACTCTTGGCATCTTCGAAAAATCCTGAGAGATAATAATAAATTTAAAAAAAAAACACAATAGTTATTAATTCATGTTTGATATATGCTGCCAAACTGGCTTGTTGAGATTCAGCATTTCCATTTTCTGGGCAACATGAAATTAAACAGTCAGCATTTTTATGAGTGTATGCATGGCTCCATCTAGTGTCTTCACTAAGAACACACCAAACTGAGTGTCTGTCTGGTTCATACTATAGGTGGATAATGGAAAAAACAAAGAATGTGATCATTGATTTAAGAACTGAATCCCACGTGTGATATGTACATTAAATTGTGAAGGAAATGACAGTATGAATTAATAATTAATGATTTTAATTATAATTAACACAAACTACTTAGGATAGTCACTATATCCAGTAAGATTGCTTGACAACAGTAAAAATGCTTGATGATGATTTGTAAGTGCTGAGTGATGAGGAAAGGGCAGGCAATGATTAGAGATGTATCACACCCCCTCTCTAGCATATACAAGCTGTTACTGTCAGGCAAATAGCATAGGGTGTCTGAACCAACGAGGCTCACAGATCATTCATGCCAACTGTGAAACAAACAAAAAAACTGAACCTCTGTGTGTGAGGATGTTGTACCTTGTAATATGTAGAGCACCATGGAAGTGCTTTGTTGTTGTTTGTGCTGTTGTCTGTTTTATTTGGTTGGTGCCGTGGTTGTTTGTTTGTCTGGAGAGTGCTGTATGGCACATGATGAACTGAAAGGACTAATATCTATGTATGTATGTATGTATGTATGTATGTATGTATGTATGTATGTATGTATGTATGTATGTATGTATCTATTTATCTTTCTATCTATTTTGGTTGTGTTTTCCAAACATGTGTTTCTTTTAATTTGTCACCCAAATGCAGCAACAAGTTATGTTGTGTGCTAATTGTCTTTACAACAATAATTTTAACTGTTACATCTATAGACATACATTAATAAAGAACCAAAAAGAACAGATTGATATTGCAATACATCATAAATTAGGCACTTATAATAAGAGAAAGCTCTATTATCAGTCCTGTTAGGAGCACTGATAACATACAGCAGATGTTATACCTTTTACTGTTGTCAAAAATGCCTGTCCTTACCTAGTCTATAGTGGATGAGTCCTCTGTTGTAGAAAGGTATCTCAAACTGGCTGTCAGCCTGTACTGCTCTTGTGTAATCCTCTACTGCTTCATCAAAGTCCACCCGGAGGTACCTTATCTGTCCGCGGTTGTTATAAGCAGTGGACAACTTAGTTGCGTCACATACCCTGTGAAAATATGACAACATTTACAATCCTTTATTAATAGCAGTGAACGCAGTAAAGAGACCCCGAAGAGAGAGAAATACAATTAACTTTAACTAGCGGTTAACGAAAACCTGGGCACAGAATCTGACGGGTAACAGAATTCACTGTAACACCGTCCCAGGCGACTAACTTCTCCTAAAAAGACAAATAATACCTGGACTGTACGCAGGAGGAGATAAACTTTGTGTATAGCTCTTCTGCCTTTTTGAAATTCTGTTTTTTAAACTCAGCGTTGGCATGTTTAAGTGTTTCTGTATTATCTTCCTCCATCATGGACGCGGATGTGACGTCGATGAAAAGTGCGACCAATCACGTTTCAGTGGGAGGGGCTTATAGGGGGCTTCATTATCTTTAAATAAATATGATATTAATAAACATTTTTTTATCAAGTAAAAACTTTTTGTAGCTTTATATTGTTTTTTTATACGTGTTTTGTATATTTCCAGATTGTGACACACACATTTAAATTATTATTAGTTTTTTTAATTAAAAAAAAACTTTTCCCCTAATGTTATTTAATCTTAGAGTAAAGTGTGAAGATACCTATTTTGGTGCAAACATTTAAGGCTTCTTCCTATTTTTCTTGCTACAGTGCAATGCATATTTGATAGACAAATCCTATAAGATAAATAAAGTACTATAGTATATTTTATTATTATTTTCACAAAGAATTAAGATGTTTTTTTTTAAATGTAAGACTTTAAAAAAACGATCAACCTATTCTACAAATAACAAGGTGGGTAAACTATCAAACAAGATTCAAGATTCAAGAGATTTATTTTCACATGCACAGCAACACTAGCTCTAGCTCCAATTAGGGTGTGTCATAAAATGATGAAAGTGTAAATATATAACTGAGGGTTTTTTAACATTAGGTGGCAGACTTCACTCAGATATCAATAAAAACATAACATTTATTGTATTTAAACATGCAAGGAGGTTGTCAGCACAAAATATAAACAGTATGAAATTCTAACATATAATCCAGTTAATGGCTCATCACCATCTGGAATAATATAATGGAGATGTTTTCTTTTGTAAGAAAAGGATGTGAGCATCATAGACTCAAACATCTGTCACACCAGTCTCACGACTCTCGCTGCAGTAAAAAATATACAACAAGGAGGCAACCCATACACAAAGTGGTGAGAAATTCTCAGAGCGTCTCCCAGGTGAAGAAGTCAACTGTCCTGGTGAAAAATGACACCTTAAAGAGGCAGAGGTCATTCAGTAGCCGTGCACTTCCCTTTTGCGCCTCATTTCTTGTCAGACTGTGTGGGCGAGTTAAAACAGATCAAACAGAGACCAGTTTGACCTAGAGGAAGAGGATGTCGGCCACTGGTTGTTGACACTGCAGTGAAAATGGCAATAACATGCAAACTTACACTATGGAAATGTAGGTTAACTGGAATCTCTTGCATCATATTTACATCAAGGGGTTTCTACTCCCTAAAACATCCAGGAAAACAACAAACTATGTGAAAAATGTATTTCAATTGTAAAGATGAGAGAGTTCACATCTCAGTATTCATTCATTCATTTAAATGTGCTTTTTGATGCATTCAAATATGACAAAATTACCTGGTTAAATGGGTTGGTTGTTAAAGATCAAATCTGTTTATTTGAGCCCATTAAAACCCCTCAAAGCTTTTCAGAAAGTCTTAACAGGTTTTTTTTTTTTGGAAAAGAGCAACCATATTCACCTGAACCTAAGATTGTTTTCTACAGCAGCTTCAGGAGCTGGCACTCTTTCTAACGCCCTGAATTTTACTGTTTGCTGAGAAAATTAACACAAAGTATCCACAGTAGTCCACTTTGTTCTGGCAGAACCAGGACATACATCCATCACACACCTTCATCCAGAGGGTCATCTTAACTGACAGACTCACAGCACTTTACTTATCACTATAGTTCACCTCTCACTACTGTCTCAATGCTTCAAGTCATTTTTCAGTTTAACCAGCAATTGTGACATGTGGGATCTGTTTCAGTTCAGTGTAGCTGAATTGCAGTTGCTCACTTGCAGTTATTTTTGTATTGGCATCTTCTTTAATAAAAATAATAGTCCTCAGCTCAAATTGAACAGGATAGCACATAGACAAAAAGGCTTATTAAAAACCTGAATTTGTGATACATTTTGAATATTTGACTAACTACATTTGTCCAACTCTTAATCAGTTTCTCTGAAGACAAAAGTATTTTGTAAATGAAAAAGTAAAAGTAACATTTAAATGACTTGTAAATGAAACAATATGCCAACAAACCAGGTTGTCATAAGTAAATTAGACCCTTTTTAAAGTAATAAGATATTTACAGTACAGTTAATCCAGCTAGGTTTTCCTTATATTGACATTAATGTCATACTATACAGATGGGTGGCAAATTAAAGGAAAAATCATCAGGAAATGTCTAAGTATGCAGTCAGACCACCACAAGCCTCCAGAACAACTTCAGTGCCAAGTCTAAGTAACTCTATTGGAGGGATGAACACCATTCCTCCATAGGATATTATCCCACATATTTAAACAACCTTTATTTAATCATTATTAAATACATTTTTATTTCAACACAATATTTTCATATTCAACAAACCATCTAGTGAGCCCTGGTGCATTGAAAGCATCTGCTTTTGATATGGTTTTCCATTCTTTTATTGAGGTTTTTCCTTTAAGTTGTCTTTGTTTTTCTATACTGTCCACTTTCATTTTTAAAGGTTTTTGTTAATATATAAGCCATGTTCTATCGTAGTATCATAATATCTTTACTACCAGTATTCATTTTTCAGCTTTACTGTGACAAACTGTTGGAATAAAACAAAAATACACAAGATTCGGCCTGATTTCTCTATGTTGCTGTTAATCTATGTCATATCAGAAATAAGAGGTCAGAATTAAATCTTTGTGTGGCTTACTGCTGGAGACAACAGTAAATTATATATGACTATAAACTGTCTAGCAGCTGAACATATTATATGTAAAAACAACAAATGTACTGGTATTTTCCTTTTTGGGTGACCATATATGGTTACTTTAAACAATCTCGGTCCATTTCTTAAGAAATAAGCCAATTGGCTTAGTATAGACATTTGTGAGAACTGAGTAAAAAACGTTTGAAATAGACCCTATGACCCTTACAGAGACTTAAATGTTATCTTCATCTACTTCCACTGAAACCCTCCGCTCAGGCACTAGCACTAATCCTCATGTGTCTTTTCCACTTCTCAGAGGTGTGTCAGTCCCATTCATCTTCTTCCACTAACATACTGATGGGCTCACCTCTCTGACCGCCTGTGTGTGTGGTAACCATGAAAGCCACTGAAATAGCAAACACACACAAAACAGCTGTGTGGTAAAAAGGAAGGAGGGAGAGGATCCAAACCAGACTAGAGGTAAACGTTGGCATGTTGACTCACCACCGCACACAAACATAGCAGACAGAGGAGCTCTGTTGTCAGTACTGTTTCTGGCAAATAAGCCAACTCATTCCAGAGGCAACATGGTGACCCCAGTCTGTTGTTTTTTTCACAACGTTGAAGGTGTTAAAAGTATGTGGTGATGATGATGATAACAGGGTGCATAAACAGATGGTGGTTCAGGATAGTTATCAAAATCAACCAAGGCAATATATCAAAATACCAGCTTTGCTCAGTCATGGGTAGATTTTTAATCTTTAAATTGAATTAATAATCTTGTACATTTAGTGACTGAAAATGTGTGTCTGATATAATCGGTCCTCTGACCTCCAATATCTGGGCGGTTTGACTGTTTTTGTGAGACCAGAGTGAGCTGTAACACCTTGTTACTAGAAATGTCAGAGCTCGATCATCATATTTACCTTTCTATATTGACATAGAAATACATATGTGGCACAGATATTTACAGTTATATAAGACAAACTGATATAATACCTCTTTTGTATCCACACAGCAATACGTCAAACCTCAGAAATACATTAGTAACCTCTATAGTATTAGGAGGAGTAAAGAATCTTTAGTCAGTCTTTAGTCTGAGGAAGAGCAGCTTGCTCTAAACGTCACTACTAAATTGCTTGCATTGGGAGCTACAGTGTGCGGACTCTTCTCTTGTTCTAACTAAAAGTTATACAAAAGAAACCTGGAATGATTAATTAAAAGTAAACACACATACGCATTATTTAGAATATGTCGTGAATTAAGCATTAGTAGGTTTTAAAGTATATGGTAGTTATTAAGTGTTGAATAGCGAGGAGTATTAGAATCTATTCTGAAGTAAGTAATAGGGTGGATCTAAAGGTAGATTAAAGTGTTCAAGGCATCAAGGTAAACACAGTAAGTATTTTTCTGAACAGTAAATGTTAAGTATAAAGGGTATTAGGTAAGTTATAGGACTAGTGTTGAAGTAAGTAAAAACTGGACCACCACACCCCGTGTACTGTTCCTAGAGTCGGAACCCGAAGGGGCAGCATACTTACCACCTGACCACCACAGACCAGTTGTTAACACCTGCTAGGTAGCCCTAGCTTGGCCAGTCAGGTCTGATGTTCTTGGTCTCACTGCTCCTTCTTGCCAGGCTTAACCCGGGTAACCCTACCCCGGAAGCCACTGGGACCAGCCACCACAGAGCACTGCCTTCCCGGCTCAAAGAAGGATATGCACTGCTTCCCTGTCCCCCGGGAAACCCAGATGTCTCCCTCAGGAATAACCAGGATCAGCCACGTCAGAGCGGTGCCTTCCCAGCTACCCCAAGGGAGGAATGACCAGGGCCAGCTATGATATAGCACTGCCTCCCATGTCCCCCAAGACATCCTTGGCATGGCTTTTAATAGCAATATACTGTGTCCCATACACCGCATGACCTCAGGAAGTGCAAAAAAGAAGAAGAGAAAATCTATTTTATAAAAAAAAAAAAAAAGAAGCAATATCCTGTGTCCCATACACCACACAGCCCCAGGAATTTCCATTATACTCACCGTATACTCACCATAAAGCCTTCATGGCCCGGTGTCGGTGCTATGGCGGCTTGGTCTTAGGGGAGTCCATTGGGCTTTATACTCTGCCTCCTCCTCCAATCCCTCTTTTTTCTACAAAGGGAAGGAGAAGAGAAGCAAGAAGAGCAGAAAGAAAACATATATATATACAGTTAAAATGTTAATGTTTATGTACTCACATGTGGCACAGGTGAAAATGACACACAGGCTGCTCCTCATTATGGTTCTATACTGTAGACAAAAAAAGATCTGATGAATAAATGACAGATAGACTCTAAATTGGAGTCAGTTAAAGAAGGAAAAAATCAAACAGGGAAAATTACCAAAAAACCAAGGAACAATGGGAGGACAAAGGAGGAAAAGATAACTAGAGGAGAAATAATAAGATATAAAAACAGGAAGCGCTTGTTCGCCAAATCTTTTGAAACTTGAGGAAGGGTCAGGTTTAGTGTGGTGAGTAATATTTACGCAGGAAACATTATGTAATGTAATCTAACCATGGGTGTCGCAGATATTTTACGAGTTATTTCAATGATTAGTTTAGACCCCCCCACTGCTGTCACAAATCAGTGCATCAGTCTATCCACTTGATGCTGTTTCCAGATTTTAAAATCTAGTACAAGTATAAAACCTCCATGGATCAAAAACTAATAATAGAAAGAGTCATAATTGAGCTTGTCTGCTGTCCAAGGTGTCCTGTCTCACACATGCACACGTAACTAAAGATGCCTTTGAGAAATAAACTCACTGGACATTTCCTGCACTCTCCTGAATTTACACGCAGAGCTTCATTCACATCTGATGAAGGAAGATGAATGACAGAACTTTGGTGCACAATTATTACAATGCTACAGGCTTTGTGATACTGAAATGACTTTCCTTTCCTTTGTGAAGACTGAAACCTGCTCATTGCATGTTTGAACCCGGATATTCCTGCACTGCAATTACTGTTTGAACATTTACACATTAATGTTTTGTTCATTTTATTTCATTCTCTTCAGGTTATGATTTAAAGTGGTGGCAGATCTTCTCACTTAGAATATATTTATTGCAAATGTCTTTCTTTTTTATATTATTTAATTACTTTGTATATATTTTTGATTGTTATGTAGCTCAACATTGAGGGAAATTCTTTGTATGTGCAAACCTATTTAGCAATACGTTTCTGATTCTGATCTCTTGTGGATGTAGTTCTCTCATCAATGTTGTTTTTGCCATCAAAAACTGTGTAAAGTAATGATTTGCAGCTGTACACCTTATGATGCTTCATGTAATAGAGAAAAAAGGAAATACATTGATAGAGCCCTGTTACCCATATTTGATAATGTTTTGGGACATTAACTATCATTTTTGACATAGTCACAACTGGACGTTGGATGATCAGCATTGAAAGTCATGTCATCTGTGAAGGCATCCAACCAAGCTTCATCACATGGCTTGCTGTACTTTTGATCACCTAATACGTGTTCAACTTGCAATACCAAGAGGAAACTGCAAGGACACTTGAGTTTGTTAAAAGGCAAATCCTTTCCTGGTCTTAAATATTGTTCAGATATTTTGCCCCTCGTTTCAGCTCTGTCCACTAATGTTGAATTGTCATTTACTATAAGCTGTGACTTTGCATTTGGCATGTGCATTTAAGTGTAATGCTGAATTCAGACCAAACCACATGTTTTTGAATCACAATTCTTCCTCTCTAAAGAGTTTAAAGAGAGGTAAAGAGAAAAAGAGAACAGTGATTCACACTTTGCTGCATGTGATCCTGTGTCAGTTTTTAATTGTATCTCATTAAGATAATCTTCACTGTTAAGCCTCATAAGGTTTGGTTAAAAAAGTGTTTTTACTCATAATATTGTCAGTATTCAATTCTAGTTATGAAAAGAGAACAGTATGTACAACAAATCCCTTTGTAATGATTTTATTGTCCAATTTTTAGCAAGTATCATACAGTATATCATCTCATAATATTCACAGGCACAAGAGATTGACATTTATCATATTTAACACATAAAAAATGTGACTTTTATAAGAGAGAATATAATAAAGAAAACATGTAATATTTAATGCTGGAAATGTTTTACTGGTTGAATGTTTCAAGGCAAATTATTTATTCTTTCATTCTTTTATTGAAATCTGTGATTACATAAACTCAATTCGACATTTTCAAACAAAACTACTATATACAATATGCATCTTTGTACAAACAGGACACAAAAATACACAATATACTGCAGGAGAAACAATTCAAAGAATACAAATTTGCTTTGGTTATTCTACACCATACTATGTTCATATAGATGTTTGGAGAAAATAGTACAGCAGTTTCAAAAATATCAGACAACTGTGCATACAAAGTTCATAAAGGTCCCAAATAAAATGTAGATGCTGGTGTGAATTCATAAGTCTGTAACTTGAGAAATGTTGGTTTATTAATCAAAGCTTCACTCAATTAATGGATGAAATCCATACAGCAGTTATTGGATGGCAAAATGAGAAGAGGTACAAGTCCATGTTGTAGTAGTCCATGTCAGACAGGAGGCTGCCTCTGTGGGAAAAAAATAAACAAGAGGTCAAACTGTGGTGGGTGGGAAGGTTTTTACTACACATCAACCGAGCATACACTGTCAACACTTACACACTGTGTCCAGCTTTAAGCACGGCCCAACATGTTCTCCAGATGCTCAATTCTCCCAGACACGTCAGCTAGTGAGCTTAGTCAAGGAAACTCATTTGAAATCACATCAACAAGCACAATTAAATGATGGAAAGAGAAAGAGAAACAGTGCTCATGTCACTCTCTTAAACATACACAAAATACACTGTTCAACTGTTACTGTACTCAATAACAATACCAGCAGGTAGAAAGAACCAGCTGCCACCACCACAGTGAAATGGTCTGTGGGCACTGTTTATGATAAAGTGGCTTCCATCTGAAGCAACGTAAAGGATATTCTTGGCTGTGAGCTGCTGGATGGCTGCCTGTGTTTGCTTCTGGAAAGCCAGCCTGGCCTCACATTTGCAGGGATCCTCCACCACCACCTCCGCCTTCACCTCTTCGCCGAGAGAAAGCAAATTTCACATCAGTGTAACAGATCATGTACAGAGGCAAAAAAAGCCCACAGAAAACCACCCACACTGCTTTTCCAACTAGGCTGCTGTTCAAGAACAAACCAAAGCTGGAACAAATAGAAACATACTCTTACCATGCACATTAAATGGTACAAACTGTACAAAATAAAATATTTTGCCACAACAATGCAATCACGTTGAATTAATTCTATAATATTACCTGATTATTGTCCAACAAATGCTGAAGTCAACAGTGAATTACAGAGTCAGGTGATGATGCACTAGTTTGTTGTGATGTTGTGAAAGCACTGTTACTGAAGCCAAACACTTACTATGGTTTTTAAAGCTCTAAACACATATTAGCGCTTTAGCAGCATTAATAATACAAAAAAAGTAATAATAGCTGCAGGAATCCATTCAGTGTGCTCTTACCTTTCGGGGAACATGTTTTTTTGTCCGCATTCAAGATATAACCATTCCGGCACTTGCAATAATAGGAGGCGTTGCTGTTGACACACATGTGTTCGCAGTCATGTCCCACGGCACAGGGGTCCAGACCTAGAATAAGCCAGGACAGTTTCATGTGATAGCATACAGTATACTGTATGATAGCAAGTGGCAGGTGGTTGTGTTAGGTAAGGTTGTACTGTTCAGTTGCAAAAATCAATTAAAGCAGTTTATGGTAATTAGTAACCTTAGTATCGTTTTCTAATGCTGATAAAAAATAAGTAATATAACATATTGCTGCAGCTATGTTTGATTGAATTTAGTGTTTTTCTTTTGTCTGTTTGAGTTCAAAGATGTTCTAGTTGAATGATTTTATTTTATGTTTATGTGCTTGCACTTGACCACATGTCACATATGGAGGAAAAGCTGGTCCATTCATACACCTTCACCACATCTCAGCCAAGGTCATATAGGAACTGCTCAGGTTCACTGTGTGTTGGACAGTTATAAAAAGGAGGGGGACAAGACAAACATCAGACAGTTACATGGAAATAAACTTCAAGTTTACAGTAGAACCTCATTTCTCCAAACATCTGCACTTTCAGCGCAACAAAAACTAGCTTGCAACAAAATCTAAAGTAATTTAGATTTTTTTTTAAATTGCTTATGATTATAGGAATTTTCTTTTTCATGATGCAACTGAATACATGCTGCTTAATGCACAGATAATGCTTTTTGGATTTCATACACATCGAGAAATCTCAAAACAATATATTGTACCCACATGTCCATGTTTAAATGTAATTCAGCCATCTTAATATTTCACTTCTATATTCCAAACCGGTTTGGAAAAGTGAGGTTCTCACATACAGTTAAATCACTTCAAATGACAAGAAATACATTCAAAGCAATCACCTTAATGATGCTTTGATTGCAAAACAATTTACTTTGTAATTACTCATTTCTGTCACTAACAAACACTTCTAAATGTATTGCTTTTTTTTTTTAAAGAAGCTGAAAGTTTAGGGCTGTTTGGCCCCAAGACTTTACTCAGGTTTAACTTGGCAACTACAAGCAGGTTCTAGTGCCGACATCTGCAGTCCATGTGGGGGTTGAAAACATCTGCTGCTGTATTTTTCCTCAGGATTTCAAAGTTAATAATTCACCTATAACTCTTCAAATGATCCACAATCTAAAACATATCCCCCTTAAGACTGAAGGTGCCCCTTACTGGAACTAGAACCAGGGTTAATGGGAGGGGAAGGTATCGCAAGGCCCCTTTTTGTCCTACCACACAGGGTCTCCTGAAACTTAGAAGTGAGCTTCTCTATAACGCCGTAGGTCTCCACGTAGAACACGTGGTCCTCCAGAGGGATGCTGGCCATCAGCTGCAAGGAGCGCATGTCAGCACGGTCCACCCCGACAGCATATATCTCGATGCCTGAGGCCCGAGCTGCAGCAGACACCTCCTCCACCTGGTCTTGAGGTCTCCCATCTGTCACAATGATGGCCACCTTGGAGATCATCCTGGGACGAGGTCGGGCTCCAGACTGCTCGGTGAAGGCTTCATTCACTGCGGTCTTGATGGCGAGACCGGTCATGGTGCCAGCAGCCAAGGGCTCAATGCGGGAGATGGCTTTCTTCATGTCGGGTCTGTTGAAGTGGTCTTTGAGCAGGAACTCAATCTTGACCGTGCTGGCGTAGTTGACCACAGCCACTCTGGTGGCGTCCGCGCCCACATCCAGTGTGTCGACCATGTCGGCTAGGAATATCTTGACCTTCTCAAATTCACCAGGACGCACGCTGCGAGAGCTGTCAATGATGAACACTAGGTCCAGAGGGCGGCTCCTGCACTGAGAGTCTGTCTCTGGTGATCAACCAAATCATGGCAGGATTAAGTCCATTTATCACTCAACACCCAGTTCATTACTCAGTGACCAACATTCACATGTGTTGGTTGAACTTTCAAGATGAGAGTGACACAGTTAACAATCAAGAAAAGTACTAGACGAGAGTTTATTTACAGTTTGTGATGCACAATGAATGTTCCAATTGTAACAAAAGGACATTTCTGTGCATCATGGCCATGATAAAATGAAATGATATAGTATGCTTTGTAAGACATACTGTATTCATTCTTTTGTCAACAGTCTATCAGAGGCTTGTCTTATCCTTTCATCACATTTCCCTGAATGAAAAGGATGCTTGATGTCCATACAAGAAAAAAGGGACATCATACCTAAAGAGGGAGACAGTGTTAGGAGCCCTGCCTGTCCAATCACTTGCACATATTCTAAATTACAAAAATGTAAACTAATTTTAGTCTCTTTCCCAAAGAAAAAGTACTAACTGCTTTAAGAAAAAAAAGTACTTGTCTTATTTTAGATTGCCATCTTTTTTAGTCTTTTTTTTTTTTTTTAAATCTTTGTGGATTTTTCCATAAATTCTAAAATGATGAATAATTAAGGGAAATGAAACAGCAATTTAGTCTGATTATAAGGGCACTGCTTTTGAATCCAAACTCTAAACCATATTATCATCAAATATTGTATTTAAATACTTTAAAATAAAATTACATCTTCTTTAAAGGAATAGTTTAATGTTGGGAAATGGGCTAATTCGCTTTCTTGCAAAAATGTTAGATGAGCTGGTTGATTCCCCTTTTGTATCTATACGGTAAATAGAAAAGATAAGCTACATCCAGCAGCTGGTTAGTTTAGCACAAGAACTGGGGACAGGGGAAAAAACGTTGATAATAAATGGTTAATCAACAACAGTTTTTGTTCACTTTGTGTACAGGTTTTGTCACCCTGGTTGCAGTCTCTATGCAAAGCTAAGCTAACTTGCTGATGGCATACACAGTGAGTGGTATCAATCTTCTCATCCAACTACAAGTGAAAAGGACAATAAGCTTATTTCACAAAATGCCAAATGGTTGCTCTAGGTGACACTTGCATATTTCTATTCTTTCTCAAAGCGAAACAAAAAGATCTGACCTGGAAAGCATTGAGGAGCATTGGTGGGGCTGGAAAGCAAACCTGACTGGTAATATTCTACCTGTCTCCACAGGACTGATGGTGATGATGAGGCCGCTTTGGGTACTGACCGGTAGCGTCACAGCAGCAGTGGTCTCTACTGGCAGCGCAGTGGTCACCACCACTGGCATGATGGTTGTCACCGGTGCCACTGTAGTCGCTGGCAGAGTTGGTGGAAGTGTTGGCTCTGTTGTGGCCGGCAGAGTTGGCGGGATGGTAGGGAGGTATACCACAGGAGTTGTTGGTATTGTGGGGTTTGAATTTGTTGGGCAGGGGCCTTTCACTTTGTAAGGGACAAGGCCTTTGGCCTTATGATGAGGATGGTGAGCTACAGGTGGAGACAGACCTTTAAACATGGGGTGTATTTGTGGTGCCACTGGCCCTTTGAATCTGTGGTAATAGGGCAGCATTGGGACTGAGGGTCTGTGGTAAGTCACTGGAGGAGATAGAGGAATGGGTCGATACACTACCGGTGGAGGGATCCTTGGTGGCTGGTAGTGGTAGTGATACTGTCCTCTATAGGTGTAATCACTTCTGTGAACTACAGGGCCACCAGAAAGGAAAAGTGATAGAGAATATATTAGTAGGTTGAAGGTAGGTAAACAGGAAAGGTGTGTAAGTTGACATTGTGTATACTTGGTAAGTTGTAGTGAAATATACAACAATCACTTCTGCTGTCTTAAGAGCAGAGACTAATGATTAGTTGAAGCATGAGTGTACGTTCAGCCACCTGGGGTTGTTTGCAACAAGCTGAGATTAAACAGTGCTTGTGAAACACCCAGTCCAATAATGTAGATTTCATGCAGAAAAGTGTAAAAACTTGTTATATTATTGGTTAGATTAATCATTGAAAGTTTAAGTCTTACTGGTCCATGTATAACCTTAAATATTTCCTTTTCAACTTACAAAAATAAGTGTGTAAAAATATGTAGGAATTTTCATAAACATTCATAACTGGTGACACAAAATGCAAAAGGTCTAACATGGCTATAAAACAGTTGTGTTGTGCAACACGGTACATTTACTAAGTACTGTGCTGAAGTACGAGACTTAACTTCACTTTTTCCATTTTATGCTACTTTTTCTTCTACTTCCTTATATGTGACAGGGAAGTTTTTACTCCTACGCTTATTTCACTGTTATAATTACTTTGTAGAATAAAAAAAAAAATGAAGAGCCTCTAAAATATGACACATTACTGTTGATTAAATAGAGCTCCTCTTTGACAGACTACGCAATTACAACACTGCTTACACATACTGTACATCCATGAGTGAGAATATATCTGATAATATATTGTATAATAAGTACTTTTTATTTTGCTGATAAAACTTCAATATCACCTAAATTAATTTGAATAGAGGACATTTAATTGTAATAGTACAAACCATGTAAAAGACCTGCATTTAACAGTAAAAATACAGAAGTATTATCATCAAATTGTACTATCAGTACAGAAGTAGTATCAAAAGTAAAACTACTCATTTAGCAGGAAAATGGATCATGTGAGTAACATATTACTATAATACATTATGCATCGATGTGTAAGCAGTATTTTGCTGTTGAAACTGTCTGAATTTGTTTTAACTACTTTAGATACAGTTACTTTAGGCCCCCCTCCAAACAGCTACAATGTAATTCTGATTATTGGGGTTAAAAAGAAGAAAGAAACAAAGTTCTGCTTCACAAATGTTTGCATTTCTTTGGACTTATGTCTTTTAAGCCTATTTGTGAATTGTTTGCTAATTTTACATCACTGAGTTTCAAACAGTTATTGAATTAAAACAATCTAAAAGTTTAGAAAAAGCAGAAACTGCTCACAACTCAGACATCTGAAATGATTGAAGCGGCTCCCATTACACTGCATTTTTTTATGAGATGTCAAAAGTTAAATAGGTTGGATTGTAATATAGAAGTTTATGATAGCTGTCAACTAGCTGGCAAATAAAATGAATTTAGTGAAAAGTGCAACTTTTCTATCTGAAAATGTAGTGAAATAAGACTATTAAGTAGCATAATATGGAAAGTACAGTCCACCACTAATGTTTTAAACAGGTATTTTGCCATTTTACCTCAGTAAAAGTTACTTATTCCATCACTGCTAGAAAGTAGCAACAAACTGTCTTGCAGAAAAGAGAATCAATAAATAAGCTTCAATCACACATACTTGCTGGATTGAGGGTCCTCAACGGTGGTCGGCCATTGTTTCTGGTCTGTGCGTAACTTTGCGCAGATATGAGATGCGGGTCTCCGGCACTGAGCTGATATGTCGCCAGGACATCAGACAGCAGCAGTGAAGCGCTGTACAGCAGCCTGCAGAGTAAAGACTTCATCATGTCTGCATGCAGGATCCTCCGCTAGTCTGTCTGGCTTTACTCTCTGTCTCCCAGGGTCCTGCTCAGCTCTGTTGGTCTCACCGTCTATATGAGGAGTCCAACACGTCAAAGTCTCTGCCCAATCCAAGGGTGGCCTTCAGGCTGGGGGCAGGATGGTGTAAGGGTGAGGATTGATGACTTTTCACTTGTTGGTGGAGGTTTTTTCTTTCTCCTCCTGTCTCCTTTAAATGTATTCCTCTTCATCTCCCCCATCACTTGACACTATAATACACTTTTACGTTTAAATGTTGATTGAAAGCCTTTTCCACACTCCCAGGAATCATATAAAGAATGCTTAAATTTGTATTTGTTATTTAAGTCAGCCTTAAAGTAGTCAAGTTTAAACCTAAAAAAACCCCCCACTGAAATCATCTTTTGAAATGTCCACCATAGACCTACAGATTTTTAATAATCTGCCTCATTTATAGCTAAACCCTCAAATTCACTAAATAAACAAACACATGAATGAACTACTGGAAACTTGACTTTAGTGTCCTTGATAAGGCGCTAATGAAAAGTGGCTAGATGAAGCAAAAAGTGTTAAAGTAGCTTGCCATCATCACAATTAGATAAACTGACAGCATAGTTTTAATTCAGTTGTTCAAACAATTCAAACATGGCCTGAAGGTCCTCTTCTGCAATGTAACAATGATAGAGGTTTTAAGCATTTTAAGCAGAGCATTAATTTAAGCAAGATGTTCCTACTTGGAAATCTCTTTTCATTGATTCAGATTATTATTATTATTATATTAGAACTTGAAATATCATGACTTTCTCACAGAAATGAAGAAATCCATCATTGAGTTTGTGCCTTAAGTCATTCCTATAGCTAGTTTCAAACTAGTGATTTATTAAATTAGGTTATTACAACTTGTCTTGGCTAACATATTAGTAATGCAGTTATTAATGTATAGTAATGTAATGTGTAAATCACTTGCTAGGAAATGTTAACAGCATTTCCCATTAAGAAGCAACCACTTATGTAAATATGAAATCACTGTAAGCTTCTGAGCTTTAGGGCCTAAAATATCAATCAACTGCCAATCATTTGTTAATGTAAGACTTTCATACTAATCAGCTTTATTCCATGTAACCCTTTTTACTTTGTCTAAATGTGTGAATATATGAAACCAGTAGTATCTACATAAAAAGTAGTTAAAGTCGTGCAACCAGTTTTGATTTAGTGATGCGATAATCTCTACTTTGACTTCACTTAAAGCAGGACATAAAAAAAACAACAACAAAGGAGTCAAATGATGATATAAATGTTTTGAAACTTTTATTGAAGTCAAATTTTTTTTCCACTAGGATAAAATCATAATACCAGTAAAGTAATGGGTGGGTGGATAAGCATGCAACTACTAATGTTCACAAGACTAGCCGATTGCTCCGGATGTCAGACGAGAAAGAAGCAGAGAAGACGATCCTTCTGTCAGCGCTCTCTGCTTTGTCTCTCGGCCTTAACTGGAAAACCGTTTACTAGCTTTGCTAACACGAGGCAGTAGACCATCGGGGCAGCGGAGAGGTGACGAAAACGTCAGGAGTGGTGCTCAACTGAACCACAGCGAAGCTAAATAAATAACAGACAAACAAGTGCTACGGACTCCATTCAAGATTGAGATGGAATAGTCTAGATCTTAATAATTAGGGGGAAAAAAACACAATTCAACAATAAGAGCTATAATAAGTGGATTGTCTTTTTTTTTTTTTTTTTTAATTTTACACTTCATATATCAATCTATATATAGGATGGTGCTGGATTGATGATAGCATTTCATTTCAAGCAGTTTCATTTTTTTTTTTTTTACATGTATCCCTTTTACTAAGACATAAAAAAGGCCAGAGAAAGGGGAGGGGTGGGTGGGATGGTAGCTTCCAACACTTTTCAAACATCACATTCATTCAGTCATTTCACACAATTTTCAGTCTTTTCCCACCTTTGTCCTCTCACTCTCACCAGGATAGAATCTCTATAGAAACACGGTGAGCAGGGTCAAACAAAACATTATCAGTGGCCTTACATATACACAGTAGGTCCGAGGGGGATGTGGGTTGGGGGTGGTGGTGGTGGCGGTGGGGGGTAAGGGCGCAATGGTGTTCAGAAAGGGTTAGTGAGGGAATATAGGAATGCATATGGCGGTGTGTGTGTGTGTGTGTGTGTGTTGTTGTATATGTTTTGGCAATGGGGGCTGGTGCTTAAGCGGGCATGTAAGGAGGAGGTGGTTCCTTCTCTGGCATCTTCATTGCCATTTCATAGGTGGGCAGGATGTACTAGAGAAGAGAGCGGGGGGAAAAAACAAGGCCATTTAGAGTCACTTTACAGAAGCTATTCTATATTATAAAGAAATGCTTCTGACTGCAGACGCACATGTGGATGAGTGGGTAAACAATGCTAGAAAGTTGTATTTCATAAAGATTTTTCTGGTGATTTTTGTGCTTTATTCACTTTTTTTGCCTTAAAAAAATCTAATTCTGAGTAGTCCTCACTATAAGCAGACTGTTATAGCATTTTTTTTGTGAGAATGCTAGAAATAAAAACAGAGGTCTCATATATAAAGCGTATTGTATTTCTTTTGGAAATGTTTTCTTCCTGACAACCACTATAGTAAATGTATGGAGGACAATGCCACCTGCTGGTTTGACTTAGACATTACATGTTGCAAAATCTGATGCAGTTTGTCTTCGTGGCACTATATGTGACTCACAAAATTCATAATAGTCAATCAGAGAGAGTCTGAGGTCACTTGCATACCTGCGGTGGAGTCTCAAAGGCGGGGTAGACGGCAATCTCTGGCATGTTCCTGTTGTTGATGTACTTGTAGCAGTTCCACACGCAGTTGATCAAGTAAGCCTGGAGAGCATAGAGAGAGGTTTGTATTTTAGGGTTGAATCAGGCCATGTGAATAAAATGTCAGTAAATAGCTTCAGTCCTTAAACTTGTTAAACCATGACGTGTCTTCTTCCATCACAAGTTACATGCACCAGAAAAAATGTAAATATGACAGAACCAGTGTTGATGTAATCACGCAGGCTTTTTCCTAACTCTGATAACCACGTGTTGGACTCAACTCTTCACTGAACGCACGGATGGAAAATTATTATCAATGTTCTCATCTTACTCTTTGTAAGGCAGCAAGAAAGTGTACTGTACCATGTCACAGTACTGCGTTAAATCTACCATATCTGATTTCTCTTAAGATCAGAGTGCTGAGAGTGTGCTTTAGAAGAATCTATGTTTTCTGAGCCAAGACAAAGAAAAATCATATTTTAATGTGAAAGGAGGCCGGTTTCACCTTGAGGATGATCAGGAAGGCAAAGAAGACGAGCACAAAGAGCAGTAGGCAGCTGGGGTCCATAGACAGGAGGTAATCCTTGTAGGGGAAATCCGGCTGAGGAAGCAAAGAGCAGACAATGTCAGATAATCAATAACACTTATTGTATTTATTCAACTAAAATCAGCATCAAAGCTAACTTCAAGACCAATAGATTACAACTTTGGGACTGTTATAGCAGCAATCTGTTACAAGTTGGACTCTTTTTCTTTAAAAAAAAAAAAAGTATTTTGTCTGATTTTTTTTTTTACCTCAAATTAGACTGAAAAACACCACTAGTTGTGGTAAGAGTTTTAGTTTAACTGCTGAATTATTCTGAGGGAATTTGGCTTCTTTGCTTTCCCCCCTATAGCTCTTCTTGGTTTTTATAAATGTTGAGTCATTTTCTAAAATGCCAAATGTGTCCTCTTGTAGAAAAAAACAACTTATTGATAATGTGTACCATGTATTTACTGTACTTTCAAATTAGCATAATTGTACTCTTTTAAATAAACCCTGATATTTCAGTAAAATGTGGTAAAAGTAAAATCCATGAGCCTTAGCGATTGGAACTGGTAACTGAGTGCATAATGTCACAACAAGATGCGGACTGACCAACTGGTCCAGGTAGTCCTTGATCCTGGGCAGGTAGGTGAGAGAGCTGATGGCCACCAAGCAGCTGAGAGCGAAGTCAAACAGCTGGTAGCAGAAAAACGGGATGAGCCAGCCATCACGATGCTGTGGACGGAAACAGGAGGAGACAGAGGTGTGATCGACCCACTCGGAGGACATCGAAGGACCCTGTTGCTCTTTTTTCAACCTCATCTCTAAACATTAAGTCTGCACCACGTGGGTATGTTCCATTTACCTCTGCAAATCCCAAGCAGAAGAAACTAACACTCTAGTTTTACTAGTTTTAAGGTCCAATATTATCCTGCTCTTTAAATTTCTTTCTTTTTACATTTTAATTCTTACATTTACTCTTGTATTTTCTCATTTAAATGTATGTTCAGATGTGATTTGGGGTAAATGCATAAAAAGAGTCAGAAAAAAGTAAGTGCTGACATTGCAACTGTGTATATTAACATATATTCGTGTAACAAATACAGATGGTTGAAAATCAGCAAAGTGGTCCTTCAGTTAGGTTGTTCACAACAATCTCTACAGACACTGTGGATGTTTTAACAAAACTCTACATCACTCTCTATTCTTACATCATGTAGCCAAACACATTTGTATTGTATTATGATCAGCTTTCACACACATTAAGGGATATTTCACTGGGGCGCTACAGCAGCAGCGGCTGTACACTGCCTCACTACTTTGAAAAGGGTGCCGACTACAGCTGTCTGCGAGCATGTACGTGCACAGCTAAAGTAGCAGCAGGCGTACTTTAACTGTGCAGTCATCCCAACTAGCAGCTTAACGCAGGTCCACGTCAAAAGGCTATCAAACCTGTCAGTCTTGATGCCATCAGGCAGGCCTGTGAGGTAAAGATGACGGGCAGTGAGAACATAGCATTGTGTGCTACACTCCCACTGCATCAGGAGTCTTTTGAACATCCCGTTAAAATGTACTGTAGCAGAGGAAAAAAAACAGGACAGGCAAGCTTTGGCATTTCATGTTATGTCCTACTTACCTCTTGAAAGATTATTTTTTTAATGCATGCACATTTTGGGATTACATATTTGCATAAGAAACCGTGAAAGAGCTTTAAATACATATTTTAAAAAAAACTTTAAAAAGGCAGCACACTACTGGGCACACTTACAGTTATGGCTCCATACACCATCATGGCGCTGATGGTGAGCATCAGCAGAGAGATGGCAAATCCGACACAGGCGTTCTCTGTAGGGGAGCAAGTGATCAAATAAAGGCAAAGATTAAATATATTTTAATACAGCTTTAACTTTAACTGTTAATATAAGACTGAGTGTAGTTGAATGGACATTTGCCTGCACTCTTAGAAGCTGTTGGGATTTGCATACAGTGTAAGTGAACCGTCTCCCGGGCTTCTCTCTTTCCAGCTTGCTCTGTTTTAAAAGGCCAGTTCTGGGGAGCATTAAGCCTCTCGCTCTCAGCTGTGGAGCGTCGGTAAAGAAGACACAATGAAACTCAAGTCGGGGATAATTAAAAGGTCAGCCTTTCATATCCTCTTTTCTCTCCATCAATCACTCTCTCGCTTCCTCAAACTGTCCTGCCTGTTGCACTGGAAAGATGCTTGTGAGAGAGCTGAAGCAGCACTGCGGTCCAGACACAAGCCTTTGTTATTCAGTAGCTCAAGCAGAATAACTTGTTTATCAATGTATGGATGTGTCAGAGGACCGTCTGGGTGTCATAAGCGGGGGGGGGGGGGCTTAGAATTCCTATCTTTACTGTATTATGAAAAGAAAAAGCAGGCCTATTCATTGGAGATGTTGGAAATATCGTTCTTTTACTGTGGGTAAAACAAATTTACATAGATCTGTCTGGTCTAAATGGTTCTTTATATCAGTATTGTGTTTAGTTTTGTCTCACCAACAGCCCTAAACTCAAAGATTTTCAGCACATTGGAGAAGTTGCATATTTAGCATTATATCAACCTTCTTTTCTGTTTTCTGTAAATAACTGTAAAAAACTTTGTGACAAATGCTTAACAAAAGGCATTTTCACACATTTTGTCAGTTACATTTTTTTTTTTTTTTTTTACACATGGTCTGGATTGTGGAATAAAATGAGAGGAGCCTGATGAAGCTGCACTAATAGTCAGGAGTAAAGATAACTGAGCCAGTCTGAATGCTAACATTGTCTCTGGACATCCTCCACTGCCCTGAGTGCTGGCATGAGTCTGCTGTGGGAAGGTCAACCCACCACAGATTGTTTCCCCTCCTCTCCTGCTGAATCACTTTTTCAGTAAAATGGAGAGGCTTTCGCCAGGCCAACGAACAAAACAAGCGCTGGCTTGAAAGGAAAAGCCTCTTGCAGTCCTGCCCTGACACATACAAACACCTCGGACTAACATAAACCTGTTGAGGAATTACAGAGGAGCGGCTGCTGTGGCCTCACACTAACAACAACATATTCAAACAACGTGTACACAACACAGCAACGTTCTGTCGTCATCATGGGTTGTTTTGTTTTGCAGTCACCAGGGAGCTGTGCTCTCTGTGGATGATGAATCACATGATCAACCTCAGCAAAACAGCCGCTCATGAGTTAGTGAAAGGCCCAAAACAGGAAAAAAGCAGCTATACACGTCAGTCTGATGTAGATACCATTTGTTCATGATGTTTCAGTGGACACACCGTGATAAAATGTGCTGTGTACATGCTTGAAAAACGGAATAAAATTAGTTTTTTTTCAATGCAGTTCGGTAGTTCTTACAGTCATTCCTATATATAGTTCATTACTTACCAGACATCCTGTCAGAGGCAAAATAACGGTCGATGACCTCATACTGCAAGTTGATGGTGGGAACGTTTTCTGGGTGGGTCACAGCGACAGTCAGCAGGATGCCCATCAACAGGTTGACAACCTGAGGAGAAGAAAGGAAAAAGAGAGGCTTTTTTAAATTGATAGGACTCTACTTGAAATGAACTGTGTTTACATCATTTTCCAAAAATGGTTCTGAGTGTCTTCTGATTGCATTCCTACCTTCTTGGCAACGTTTGGTTTCAGTTCACTCTGGTATTTTATTTTAAAAAAACTTGAGACACTGAACAATTAATCACCCTTTTTTGGTCAACATGTGGGAAGGCAGTCGTGAGGAGGAACAATTCAAGGACGCTCCAACATTTGAGCATTATTAGTCAGCTACATTTACAGAATACAGACAGTTGACGAATTAAAGGAAAAACCAACACAAAGTATCTCAGTGAGATGTTGGGTCTCCATGTGCTGCCAGAAAAAGCTTCAGTGCTCATTTGCACTGATTCTACAGTCTGTGAACTCTACTGGAGAGGTGAACAATGTTCTTCCAAAAGATATCCCATCATTTATTGTTTTGATGATGGTGGTGGAGAGGGCTGTCTAACATGTTGGGCCAAAATCTCTGAGGTGTTCAGTTGGGTTGAGAAGGCTACAGCATATGATTCACATCAGTGAACCCTCATGCCCTATGGATGGGGGCACCATCATGCTGGAAGAGACCACTCCCATCATGATAAAAATGTTTCATCATACATAAAGTGATTACTCAGTGACACTTCGCTCTAAGGGGACAAGTGGACCCAAACCATACAAACAAAACGCCCCCACAGCATAACAGAGCCACTGTCAAACATTCAAACCTGCACCGGTTTTCTCCTTTAATTTGTCAGCTGTCTTTCTATCTATGTTATCGAAAAGTCGAATCCACAAGACAACTATGCAACTGCAAATACCGACAAGAAATTACATAACAGACCAATTAACTGAAACCAATGATTGGCAGAAAGGAAGGAAAAGGTACCCTGAAAAATAACTGGCGGACTTGTAAAATGCAATTTAATGTTTAATTTGAAGTGATCAAATATACTGTAGTGACTGAATTGTCCTTTAATCAAAAAAGGAAGATGTGGTGCTAAGAAGAACTCTCAAAAAAGGAACTGTGTTTTAAGTTTTCTAATGCCTACGCAACAAGGTTTCTAGGAGTGTTGCATATTAGTATCTTAGACTGTTTCGTAACAGCAAGCCAATTTCCAACAAAAGCATTGTATCGCTCAACATTAGTTACTCTCTGTCTCAACTGAATCACTCAAATATGCACTTCTTGTTACATGAACTAAACCATGTTCCTATCATCCTACCCAACAAGGCTTCAATATTATATTATAGTGTATCTTATGTGCAACACAGGATTTATCATATGACATGTTCTGTCATATGGCTTTATGAGAACCAGAGCAACAAACACTGAGGGCTAATTTATGGTGCTCGACTTATTGATATTTTGGGCTGTAACTTTAGATAACGTTTAACCATCTTGTTTAATTAGTCCCAGTCAGGATGATGTAATGTAACTAAACAAGCCTGCTGGAGGATAGTGTCTGGTTACCATGGAGATGACTGAAACATACAATGAAAATGTGGCATGACTTTTTAATGTTCGTACTAATAACCATAAAATAGCTTTTATAAAACAAGTAATTATTCTCACGACTGACAAAAAGTGATTTAACATCCATAAATAGGCTAAACCTTACATCGGTATTCCAACCACAGGCCCCAAGTAGCTATAGCCTATGTCTGGTTTATGTAGTACAACTTAACTTCATTGTTAACAGGTTGAGATTACAACTGTATCAAGGTTGTATTTTTATTAATGGTTTTATTCTTTTATATTAACTAACAAGAGGTCTGTCTTTTTTTGCTTCTTTAGCTATACGTTGCTGTGTCTTGGCCAACATAACCTTGAAAAAAAAGGAGGTATAATCTCATTGAGAGTTTTTTGGGTAAAACAAAAGTGAAGTAAGTTAGAATAAAAATTAAAAAAGAGGAAATAGAAAAAACAGAGGCAGACGACTGACGTGGTTTGAGTGTCAAATATTGTCCAGCTGGCAGAAAAACGCAGAGGAGGATTTTGAAACGCAACCAAAACCAAAACATCTGTGACTGATTGAGCTCTGAGTGAAGACTTCTGCAGGAACACAATGTGCACATAACACTCAACAAGCTACTTCAACCTGCCTATAATACATTACAACCCAGGGACGGGATATAAGTCTGTGTCCCGTTTTCTTTTTTAGAAGTGAATATTGCTGTGGATTTAATCTCATGATTTGACATCTGTAACGTCAGCCCAGAGTCGGCTCGCTAACATGCTACCCAGGCCAAATGTCATCTGTTTCTAAATGTTCAACCTTCACATCTCATTCAAGTGCAAATAACTAATAGGCATCGACTCTTTGTTGTACGGTGACCGGGTTTCTGACAGCATGTTCAAGGCTGTGTGAGCTGCACCGTCAGAAGCACTACTAGCCAAACCTGTGACGATAGCAGGCTAATGGCTAATGCTAGCATCCTGCGCGGCTTGAAATGGCTGTTTAAAACAGTCAAAAATGACATTTAGCTGATATTGGAGCTACCGACAACACTTATAACACACTACCCGAAGACGATTCCTATACCTGGTTGTCAATCGTCATTTGACTTCCTACTTCAGAGAACTTAACGCAAGTGATAGTTAACATTAGCAATACTATCAACCATTTTACGCACCATGTACCATGTTCCCAGGATGATGGTCCCCGTCCGGACGTGGCAACATCCACAACACCGGGTGGTGTACAGTCTGTCTCGACTCGGCTTGAAGTGATGCATGTCCTCCACAAGCGTCGGGAGAAACATCGGGATTGCTAGCGGTGGTGGTGGTGGAGGTGAAAAATAGCCTCTCAACATCAACAGTTAGCGAACGAACACAGAGGAACGCCCACCACTTCCCCGACAAACCTGCACGACACCGCGGATGAAAACAAACGCTTCTACCCGGGGAGGAGGAGGAGGAGGAGGAGGAGGGGACTTATGTGACGGACAGTGACTTAAACCAATGGATGTTTAGAAGTGATGAGGTAACCAACAGGATTCAGGTAATTGTTTTGTTTTGAGATCTTATGCAGACATTTTTAAAAGTAAACTCAAAACCTACCTGTTCAACCTGGCTTTTGATTGATAATTGTTTACTGTCTTTTTTATTCTATTTCATTGTATTTGTTTAGATGTTTTACATTTTTTCTACTTTATTATCATTCTATAACATTTATTTTGTATGTTTCTCTTGTCTTCATCTCTTTTTTAACCTAGTTTTAGTCTAGATTTTACTAAACTTTATTTTATTTTACTTTTTCATCTATTTCAACCTAGTTTTACTCTAACTTTTAATATACATTTTCTGTTATTCTCTCTTATTTTATTTCAATTTTCTAAACTTTTTTATCATCCTTATTGTCTCTTGCGTGCATTGATCTCTCTTGATTTTTGCCTTTCAATTTGTCATTTTATTCCTTTTTGTTTATATTGTCACTTGTTCTGTCTTATCAGCTTGTCAATCAACTGTAAAGTACTTTGACCTACACTAGCCTGTATGAAAGGTGCTATATAAATAAAGTTAGATAGATAGATAGATACTTGCTTTCAATTATTTTTTCCCCTCCTTTTTTTAGTATTGCATTAAATGTAAATAGTTTTTCTGTTGGAATGTGTAAAATTGTACAACCTTAAAACTGAAGACCAGTTTAACATTTTTTTTATTCATTTAACATTATTAACATAATAACATTTGTTTCTTTAATTTCCTTATTCTTGATTTGTTTTGTTTTTTAAATGTTATTACTTTACCAGACACGTGCCGAGTACCATGTAACATGTAATACCATTGTCAACATATTGTTCAGTAAAGCACAAAAAAAACAGAAAGGGTACATATTTTTAATTGCAATCATGTAGAGGAAAGAGTATTTGTACTTAATTCATTACATGATTATTTTAGATTCTTATTTCAGATCACATGAAATATTTAGCTTACAGTAATGGAGTTATCCTCCTGAGGTTTCACTACTTCACACAGTGGGTGAAATATTTTAACTACAACCAGAGCTGTGACAGAGAGCAGAGAAATACTGAGGTCATTTGTCCTACATGTTGCTCTGAAAGGCCCTGCACACATACGCGTACTGTATGTAAATTATGCCACCTAACAGGAAGGTGTAACAGGAAGGAGATGTCAATCAGGCATGATCTGTACATGCCCGCACAATCCTGTCAAGAGGCGTAATCAGGAAAAATATGTGTGCCACAGAGGAGTTGGGCCTATCTAAAACAAGTTTGCCTGGTATATCTATAAAAATAAAATCTTTAATCTCTTACTATATTATAGTAACTTTACTGCACAATTTGATCATAAGTTCTTTTTTTAATTCAAATGTTACAAAATGTTTCCATGTAAACTAAGAAAGGAGCCACTTAAGACAAATTAAAGTGACAAATCAAATCTGGCAACTGTTGCCCAACTTAAATGTTGTGTACATTTCCGATATAATTTCATTCATTATCCTGGCAGGCTCCTGCAGTTATATACATGCAAAACATGACCTCAGTGTCCTCAACAGCAGCTACTGCCCTGAGTAGAAATTAATCTAAAATCTTTGTAAAACAGGAAATCCACTAAATCATGAAATGCAGACAATTCTTCATATTTCTGCATAGACATAAATAAATCATCATTCAAAAACAACAGACAACATTTTCAAGTGACATAATATCAAGTTAAAATAAAAAAAATAAAAAGATACTGGCCTCACTGTCTTGAGGATCCCAACCTTGTCTGCACTATACACTGCTGACCAAATGTTGATTCATAAATCAAATATAAGCCCTGATACATACTTAAAAAGGAAGAGAGAGGGCAAGCTTAAAACTGAACTAAACAGAAATCAAAACTGCTAGTGTTTAATTGTGGTGACTTACTTAATTGAAGTAAAGTCAGATAAACCTCACATCAACAGTCAGGTGGTACAGTCACACATATTTCATACACTGCTGAATGCTGAGAGGTGGTGATGTCTGATTTGTAACCTTCCATAGGACCTACTGATGCCCTACCTTGATCAAAAATAAGTGTTGTTGGGGTCGTGACAACAAGTGACGAAGGGACATACAGCACAGATTGTGCAAAGTTTGAGGTAATTAGCACAACAATAGTTTACCCTAAAAAACAAGTGCTGGTGTGACAGTTTTCAATCATGTGGACGACAAAAACCACTTCCATGTCAGGTTAGTGATAATCACCTGAAGCCGTCTGCTGGCCCAGAATGTATCCTCCATCTTTCTTCTGCCAATTGTAGATTAATATTGCTCCCACTGCAGCAGCCGCTGCCACGCCTATTACTCCTCCTGCAATAATACCTGCATACATGGACATAAATAAATTAGCTAAAATAAAAATTCAGTGTATTACTTTGTCGAAGTCTGTGTAACATACTGCAAAGTACCTGCAACAATTTCTTTGTTCTCCAAGAAGCTCTTGCCATTTGGCAGAAAAACATATCCTGATCCGCTGTGTTTTACAAGCCAGTCTTCACTATCAAAGGGCAATTCTGAATGATCCTGAAGACAAAAAAAACAAAAAACTGTTGCATAACAATTTCCTTCGCTACCATCTAGATTACAGACAAATAGTTTGAATCGTCACAGGAAGTCATGTGTCGTACATTTAAAGTATTTTTGGTTCCACCTCCAAATACTAGGACATCTTTGCTGTTGGGATGATCCTTGATTTTGTTAATTGTACCTGGTGAGATTGCGGAGAAGAGAAAGGATGAAAAATATTGTGTAGGGTTTCTGAAATAAACACTAAATAAACAAGAGATCTTTAGTGAAGTGGATCATAAGCATTTTATAAATCACTGAACATTACCAAGCATTACCTTGGTCTGACCAATCCCCTGAACCAGAGGTTTCCAGGTCATATCCTGAACCCTCAGAGTCTTCTTTAAGGGCAGGAAACTAAATGAAGAAAAAAGGAAGGATGATGATATTTAGAAAACAACATCACAACAAGACTGTTTATCGTCAACACATAAAAACAGACAAGAACAAGAGAAGGAAACTTATCAAGAGGTTCTTCTTAGAAGAGCAATAAAGACATGAATCATGTCTCAGATACAAAGTCCTATTGGAAGTCTCAAAAGCACACTGTGGCTCACAAACCCAGGATGATGCAAGTGATCACATTTTTATCACCAATAAAAAAATCACAAGTAAGAATAAAGCTCGACATAAATGATCATGGCACTCCATCCATTTGGCATGGAAGTCAAAGTAGCAGAGCACATATTTTGTATTGAGATGAACACTTTCAATACAAAACAAAGAACAAAATGTGAAAAGAGCTTCTCTCATTTGACATATGTGGTGGTTTGAGTGTTGGAGCAGAACTGTAGGAGCGTAACATAAAGTTAGAAAGCTCTTCCTCTCTCTTCCAGATAACACGGCTCTATTAGTTAATGATCCATAATCCATGAATGACTTTGACCTTTGTGACATTTGAAGGCGCAGGCGATGACAAGCTGAACTCAGTGGTGAGGACTAAATGGCCTGAATCCATTGTAACCAGCACACATTACTTCAAGGTTTTTTACAGCCACATTTTAGTGCTAAACAAGGTGAATAATCAATAAAGAATAAAAAGTTTGCTTTGGAATAAAGTACGGCTGATTGCTCAGTCGTAAAAGAATCTGTGTATCTTGGAAAGACCTGAAGAGTCACTCTGTATGAACGCTGGCAGAAAATAAAATGTTACTTCCTGGAATAAGAAACATCATTACGTATAGATTGAGATCTCTTTTTCAAGAGAGACCTGAGAGCAAGAAAATCAAAACAACAACCAATTAATAAAAACTGTTACAAAAGTCATAAGCTAATAAAGCTAATAAAGCCATAAAATCTCTATGAGGTGTGAAAGACTTTAGTTTGAGGGCAGTCTCCAGTTCATTCCATTTAAAAGCTGGCCAACACTAGTGCATTTCATATGAAATATCAAAAAGGTTAGTGGATGGTATACTGTAGTTATTAGATTTACATGTTTCAAAAGATGTGAGATAGTGTGGAAGCATCAATGGGAGAGATTTATGATTTATTTTAAATGATTATTCCTTCTTGCCTGTAAGTCCATCCAGCTGTGTGATACAGAAAACAGTGACTGTGATAAACAGCTGCTGAGGAAATGATGGGGCAGATTATGATCAAAAATCATCAGAAGAAAATGAAGTCCTAATAAAACAAACTCATCAGAAGAGCTACAAGATGAACTTTGTGGAGAGATGTTCCTCTGTTTCTAAGGTCAAGAATGAAAATGACCAAATGGACCTCATAATGAGATTGTTTTTTCAACCATGCTATTAATGTTTATTTCTGGAAACAGTGTTAATTTAAGAAATGCTCTTTTTAACTTGTGACTGATCATAACGGACCAATAACAAAATTAGTGATACATTCCAGATTAAACCACAAGTTTTGGGCAGTTTCAAAGCTGAACACAGAGCTTTATGACCATCAGGCCAAACCATATTCTAGTTTCTATTCCTCATGAGAAATGTCTCTGGTTTGTTTGTTTCTCCCAAAGGTCACGTATGGCTTTCATGCTACAGTATAAACACATTAAAGCTGGGTGAACAGTGGGTGCATTTTCCCAAAATCCCAATGTTTTCTGTGTGTGTGCATGTCTGTGTGCGTGTGCGTGTGCGTGTGCGTGTGTGTGTGTGGAGGACAGATGGATGATTTAGATTTTAATTTGTTATTGATGCAGATGAGGAATGGCTGCATCCAATCATAGGGGGAAGCCGTGTTGATAAAGTCTAGTACCATAGTATATGTAAGTTTCTATATAGTTGATGTATACAGTATTTTGATATAGTATGTTTTCTGGAATTTCAACTGAAAACCCATTTATAGATCAAATTCACAAGATGGGAATGCCTTTTCCTGACGAATTTAGTGAATTGAACACCTGAAAGATCAATCATCATACTAAATCTGTAAAGCTATATTACCACTAGGTAGTCCTTCTGAATGCTTTGCAAAATCTCCTAATGCAACCAAAACATTTAACAAAAAGATACCTCACTATAGGATAGAAACTCTCATGAAAGAGCAGGGTGTGTATCATCATATTACTCACCACTAGCAAACAGGCAGGTTGCCTACTTAAATACTGCTGCATGGTTACAGATTCAACTATGTAATAGTATATAAAGGAGTTAAAAGGAGCCTGAAGAACTACAGCATTTAATTGATGTTTGCACACTATTGAGTTAGTAATAATTAAACAATAATATAATATATAGATTATAATTTGGAGCAGGGATATTGTGTATTAAAACATGCATTTTTTTTCAATTAAGCACGCATTTGACTGCATTACATCTAGTTGTGATGGATTAAGCTATATTCTATAGTGGTATTTCCACTGTGACCTCAGTAACTGCCAACAGGACTATAATAAAATATCAGATATTTGTGCTGAATGGCCTGTTATAAAATAATTTCAAAAGATATCAAGTGATTTCAGCAAGAGGTGTAAAATCCATAAAATGGGAAGTGTGAGTTTATCAGCTCAATAACACTTTGTCATTATTAATTGTACTGAATATCATATTTTTCTTGGGGAAATCATCCCATGTGACAACTAATGAATGTTAAACAAGCCATGAGAGACACGAAGAAGCCTACAAAATGATTTAATTTCAGATGACTGTATCGAAATCTAATTGGTTTATTTTAAGTAAACTCCGATAAACAGTAAACACGCTGACGTTATCATCAGAGCCACTTTGAACGGTAGTAAAACCCTCGTCTTAATCAGGAAGTGAGAAAGGTGAGCTCCGAGAGGAAGAACAAAAAAAGATTACAAATGACTCACCGACATGTGGACAGGACACATGAAGCCCAACACTACGAACAAAAACGCAGTTAGAAATATCCTCATGTTTCAAATGAGCTGGTGTTCAGTGTATTTTGTCCAGCTTCCTCTTCAGGATCTCAGCAGGTGTTCCGATTAAATATCAAGCCTCAGAAGGGCTGTAGAAACCCCGCCTACCTATATAACCTGGAGAACCTGCCCTCACTGTCAGCTCTGCAGTGCCACAGGTGCACCAGTGATCACAAAGCCGAACCGTCTTAGCTTCTATATTACAGAAGTTATACATCAGTGGTGGAAAAATGTCGTTGATTTAATACCATGAATTATTTATAGTAATATCTACAAAGAAATATTAAGTACAAAAAATATGTGATATACAGAATTGCCCCTTTTAGAAGCAGTGGTTCTTAAAGAGGAGCCCTTGAGGATGTTCCAGGGGGTCCCCAGCAAAAAGAGGGGAATCATTTATTTTCACTTTAATTACATCACAAGTCTCACAATGATAGAATATTTGACTATTTTGGCCACTTTCTGTAATAAAACATCTAAACAAATTCTTATCAGATGGGGGCTGTAGGCTAATTTATGTCACTTCAGGGGTCCTTGACCTAAAAAAACCCAACTGAAAACCAGTTTGTGTTTTAATGAATGATATATATTTATTATTATTACATTAAAATACTGTAGTCTGAGGGTATTCCATTACAAGTAAAAGTCGTGAATTCAAAATGTTATTTAAAAAAAACAAAACAAAACAGAAAATGTACTTCCAAGTATTCAAATTACAAATTAAGCAGACTGGCTTGTAGGCTAGCTGGAAGGCCAGTTACCCTGGCTCTCTGTGTGGATCCAACTGGAGCTCTGATCCCAAGTTTGTTATTCGGGTTAAAGTGAGAAGCAGCTGACAGAAGTGGGGCCTGAGGGGAAAGCGCCAGGACTGTCAGGGTGAAAAAGTCCATAGTGAGAAGCACAGGTATGTGGCAGAGAAGGTGATAAATTGGTCATATTGGCAGAAATGTTCATTTCAAGCAGATACTTAATATTAAAGTGTTTATCAGCCGATACAGATGACATACCATTATTATCGTGCATCCCTAATTTTGGACTCAGATTACTGCATTGGTTCAGTGTTTGCTTCAGAAAATTGTAATTTTTACAAGTTTTACTCATAATTTTAGAAAACCAAACGAGGAAAAACCACAACAATGCAGGTCAAATGTTAGAAGAACGGTTTAATCATACATAGTCACAATTCTGCTTCCAAAAATGAGTTTGTTTTCTTCATCTAACATCTGGAAATGTACATAAGGCCACCTGAAAATGTACATGACTTTGACAGTGTGACAAAACTCATATGTTCATATTTATATAATTGACAATATTTTACATTGCTTTTGCTTACAAGGTAGTAGCTGTTCCAAAATACAGCACTCTTCTGTACAAAAATAATTCATGTCATATCCTGTGAAGTTTCCATGGTAGCAGAGAGGACTAAATGCAGCCTCAGTTTTAGTACTTTTTTTCCTTTTTTAAACTGTCACACATCAGAAAGACTATCAACAGTGGATGTTACAGCTCCAGTACAAATAGAGGCTGGCCTTTCCCATAACAGATTAAAAATAAAAACCATGCCAGATTGTAAATTCATAAAGTTTTTCTTCTTCTTTAAAATAACACTTGATCAAATAAAACTGTATACATTATATTCAAGGGGAAAGGAGTGATGAATATACACACATCAAAATGCACAATTTTGCCTTTTTCCCCCAAAGTGTAAAAGACATCCCATTTACAGCATAAACGTTTACAAATGTACAACTGTACAGACGAAATAAAAGCATCACTACAAATTTAGCAAGGCCTGTCAAACACCACGACTAGACATTTTTCAATTGAACTAATAATCTTACACTTATTAACTGCACATATACTACATGTATTCTACAATTATTCATATGAAGCAAAGAAGCTGTCACTACAAGCATTACAGGTGACTTGTAAAGCTTCCGATGGCCCCACCAGCCTCCACCAATGCACTTGCACACCCAACCAAATGAAAAAAGAAACTTTAAAAAAACAAAAAACAGAACCATTAAAAAAAAGGTTCTTTTGAAAATCCCTTTCTTCAATTTATCCCACTAATTCTGGTTCATTTCATCTCTGATGTACAAAAGCCGGGATAAGCTCCTTGTCACAACTTTTTTTTTTTTTAAACATACTCTGACCTTCAGGCGGTGGGGGTCCCATCATTGCTGCAAGCCCCCTACCCAAAAGCAACAATTTACTCATACATAAAGATGCTATACATTGCTAAACTACTTCTACGCAAGAGATGATTATTCAGTACATAAAGATACCGTTTTCTAGGGCAGTGTTCATCTCAAAACTACAAGACAGATAAGATGTTACACAAAACATGATAAAGAAAAAAATCATTCCAAGGATTAAAACCTGTCACAGCATGCCAATGCATACCCCACTCCCACCCACTATCCCACAAAAAGCCCCCCACTACGGTAATTTCACGTGAAGATTATACCAGGTTACACGCCCACTGTACAACCAAACCTCATGCTCTGCTTCTATAAGTTAATGGTAACGTTTTATCTTGCATAAACCCAGAGTGATCACCTGGATGAGGGAAAGTAATACAGCTCAAAATGGGGCTCAGTGGATGCAAGCAGCTCACGTTTTCCTGTAGGATTTAGTACCGAAACTTTTCAGACCACTAGCTGCTTGTCAACGGGGTAAACGCTTGAGCCGCTTTGCCTGGAAAAACGAGGCAATGAAAAAGGCAAGAAAAACCCACCATTGGAAAACACTACCCTAGACTAAAGCACCAATCCCCAAAGCCAAGTTCGCAAACTGGTCGCCGAGACCTCTGGGTGACTGTGGCACCTGACACATAGTCCTCACCTGTGGACGGAGGCGTTTATATCCATCCATACTATGTAGTGCTATTTGAAAACTAATCCATCAGCTGCTTTGGCATGGGAAAAACATTTTTACTGTGCATGGGATAATATACAAATATAATATTCAATTGCCTAGACTTAATTAGAACAGCTGACATAATAAGTCTGGTTACAAAAACAAATGGAATTTTTGTTAAAAGGATCACTCAGTTTAGCCTTATAAAGTCACTTGCTGGTGTTAATTGTAAGAATTGTAAATTTCAGCAAATGTGTATAAGTTTTTTTTTTTCTACACAGAATTTACAAGGTAAAAAACTAAATGTACAAGATAATATGAAAACCAGTCAAATACATCAATTACATCATTAACAATGGGCTTGTGCTTTACCCAGGAAAAACGGCCTGCTGACTGTGCGTCCCCTGGGGGCCATGCTGAGGACCTGCACCAGGGGTGGCAGAGTGGCAGGGGTCAGTTGTCACAGCGTTCTTAGGTGAAGTTGACATGTCTTTTTTTTCTCCTTTTTTTTTTTTGGTAATTCCCAAAAAGTGGGATGACAGAGGGTGTTAAAGGCTAAACCCCTATGGCTAAGGAGCATCTCTCTCACAGAACAGGGGGTTTGGGGCTCCTACTCCTCCTCCACTTCTTCAGGGGATCCAGGGTGTCAATGCGACTACATGAGGCCGTTCGTGGGGCCACCGATGGGGCCCAGTTCAGATCCACTCTTCATGTAGTACTTTTCTAGCTTGGCAAGAATGTGTTTCCCATAGGTGTACTTGCGCAAAGTGGCAATGTGAGGCCGGATCTGAAAATGCAGCGAGGGCAATAATCAAGCAATTAGCTGACAGAAAATTATTTAGCAACAGAAAGTAAAAGTCATTCTAGCTGCAAAACATCCAACAATTCATAGATTCCTGCTTCTAAAATGTGAAAATTTGCAAATTTTATAGTTTTCAATGAATGAAAGTTATATATCTTAAGGTTTTGTACTGATGGTCATAACACAAAAAAACTAAACAAAAACAAGTAAAATGGGCAGATTAATTGATAAAATTAGTTGCAACCTAATTTCACCAAGTCCAACACATAAGAATATAGGAGAAACAAGAAAATCAAGATACATCAACATTCCCAAGTCAAATACTCAATTTTTGCATAACTACAAAAAAATTACAAAATAAATAGTGTCACTACTCGCTCAAGCACTCAAGTTGGTATAAAAAGGCAAAATGTTCAGAATGTATCACTTGTTCTTCTGTTATCACTTTGAAATTAATGAAATAAAAAAGTATTTTCACAACCACTAAATCAAAGTCTGGACTTTCTGATGATTTTAAAAAGTTTAACATCACTTTTGGAATTTGAATCCAGAAACTGCACTTTTTTCATTTGGTCCAAATGATATGAATTCACTAGAACAAAGCTGTGCACCATCTTGCTCTGCATACAGTCTCACTCTACCACAATATCTGAACATTCAGTAGTTTACCAACCTTGTGCATGATGATTTTACGCTGAGCAGGTTCTGCCATGTCAATCATTCTTTGGACAACATAGTTGGCGTACTGGTCCTTCATCATGGTGTATAGGGCGCTGTGGGGGCCATCTTTCTGGCAGCACACTTCATCTATGAGCAGAGCTCTCTCAGCACGCGAAGAGTGGATCACACATTTCTCAACAACATTACTGATGAAAAACAGACAGAAGATTCTTTTACAAACAGATTCATAACTGTGAAGGAGTCATAGTGACGACCAGTCAGGGAAGATGCTTTATTTATTGTTCAGGCTCGCTGTGATGTTAAAACCATTTTCTCTTGCCATTATTTGTGGCATGACTCATAGGCAACAAACAAACAGTAACGCTGGGTAGAACACTTTCCAACCACATAATTTACGAATCTCTCGCTGACCTACAATTTACAAGTGTCTGTGGTTATGAGACATTCCATTAAATTAAATTTAAGGGTAGGTAACAAGTTGTTAATGCCTTTTAGTATAGGTCATGATACACTTTAAAAAAAAATCAAAATATACAGTTTTACATACTTAAATCATTCAACAGTGTAAAGGGGCTCTGATAGAGCAAAAACTATAATTCAGGAATCATTTTGAGAAATAAGACTACATTTTTTTTTCCCTCTCCATAGGGCTTGGGCACATGATGTCATTTAACAGTCTTGCCTCACTGATCTTTAGTCAACAGCTGATTATCGGACTGGTTCCTGCAATGTGCTTGTGGTCAACCTGCAGTATGTAATAATATTGTTCTGCCTGAAGCAGGGCTGCTAACTGGGTTGACGTTTACAGCCTGTATTTCCAGTACAGCTATGATTGTTCGGTTCACTGAAAGAAGAGGCACTGGCAAATGAATCTTACAGTGAATGAAATGATTAACTTGTGATACAATTGACCCATTTGATTATGGTTTCCTTTATTGGATTAGCTGTGCATTTATTCCATCAGCAAAAGAAGAAAACTGGTGTGTGAATAGCAAAGACAGTGGACAGTGTTAAGGTTGTTGATGAAACTTAAAGGGGAAAAGAAACAACAAAAACATATAGCCATAGCAGTAAGTCCCTGGTAATTGAACATATTTTTGGGGGGGATAAAAATCTGAATGAGTTTTATGAAACATTGTAAGGTCAGAGGGAAAATCTGGCAATCTTGTCAACCCAGATAGTCTTCTGCTGCTAAATAAAAAACATGGCTTACCTTGCAAATTTGTGTTGGCTCAGAATAAGAACCTTTCCACGGACCTCTGTGACTATCTTGCTCTTATCCTCAGGTCTGCCGTGCTCCAAAACATGCTGAATGACGTAGTTACCGTACTGATCCTGTAGGAGGCAGTGGAGGTTGTAAGCACAACGCAAACAGCGATCTCAATATTTATTCATCACATAGAATCAGTGAGACACCCTTAACTCTGATACTCATGCACTACTTCTCACCATTCGTCTTAATCAGTGTGAAAAAAAATCATGCATCTCTACGATGATAGGTAGACGAATGAGTGACACCCCCATTTGTAGTCTTACAAATACCCTTACGTCATCACTGCGGAAGGTCAGACAAAACAGATGCTGCTGGTTTGGAGTGTTGCTGACCAAACAACACAACCAATAGCATCTTTGCCCCTTCAGAAATGGGTGATAGACAGTTATGGGTGTAGTTTTAGTGTGACAAGATGGAGACAAAAAAAAACCTCACCTGACCAAGCAACAAATAAAACCACTCTGAAAAGATCTTGTTAAAAGTAGTAATTTGTTGGGTAGGTAATGTGATCTCCACCTTCAATTTTACACTATTTGCCTTCAAATGCATTTCCTGTCAATCTGTTTTAAGACGAACCTGTATCAATTTGTGCTTGGATTTGACTTTAAGTCAAGTATTCAAGCTCAACATAAGTATTCTGAGGACTACATATGTGCAACTTAGTGGTCCAAAGAGTTTCATACTCTTGGGGATCTTCTATCAAACAGTTCAAGAGAAAAAATAAATAAAACAAAAACAAACAAACAAAAAAAAAAACATTGAGAAGATAGACAAAGAAAATCAGATTGATCAGGAAATGCTGTAGGCAAACAAGAGGAATCATCAGACAGCAGGGAAGTCTTGTGAATCCTCTGTGGCATAAAGCAAGAAGGGGGAGGGGAGGCAAGAAAAAAGCTCAGTGGGTTAGGAGAAGGCCTATAAAAAGGTGGGATTTGAATAACTATCTAAACGTTAAATCAGATTATTTTATAATAAATTTAAAAAAAAGAGATAAAAAGGGAAAGAGGAAGGAAGCACGGAGACATCCGCGAGAGAGAGGCAAATTGCTCTGACCTTGAACAGTGCATCACGGGACACTGTATAATATGTTTTGGGTGTCATCTCCAATGATACGCCTTGATATTTCTAGATGGAATAAGTGAGGGGGCAGGGTGGATGTTTAAATAATCACATATGTCAGATGTAATGACAGCTAACAGTACAAATACATTCATTCTTACACTTTACATTTAGCAGACCACAACTACACAGGAACAATGACAGGCTAAAAATATGAAATGTTCAAACACAGAGGAGACATGCAAATACACAAGACAAGCACACATCTCAACAATGATCAGTCACATCTAGCAAAACAAACGTTGCATCTGCAATAAATTTGGCCTCTGAAAAATGAAAAAAGATTGGAGACAGATGTGCTCACCTGGCCCAGCTGTTCAGAGTGCTGGTGCAGCTCTTCCAGGATGGGCAGAGTCTGCTCCTGGGTGCAGTGCTCCAAAATCCTTTGGATAACTCTGCAACCATAAGGGTGTGTAGACAGCACAAACACCTGCAAAAACAAGAGGAGAACAGTTGGTATGTAGTAGCACAAATATTACACCAGAACTACAATATTATAGCTGCACTAAACTGGAGTAAAAGGGACCGTTAAGATGGTTCTTTGCTCAGTTTTTATCCTTAGGCTGTTTCTTTAATCTATGGAAAATCTTAACTTGGCTTGTTCACAGATTCTTGTACTGCCTTTTAATTTCTAGTATCTCATCACAACACTTTCAGTAGTTGTAGAAATCTGAAGTCAGCCTTGTTGTTCAGCCACGACTGCACAACACTGTGCTCTTTGTTGTTTTACCATTAATTACTTTTAACTCCAAAAGACATTTCAGTTTCAGTTCAGCTTGTCCTTTTTATTATTAGGTCACATGCTTTTGATAACCTGAATAAAACTAATTTGATGCAACTGTCCTGTGTTTGATTCTTTTTTCTGTATTTGGGTCATGTTTCTGACCACTGATCTGGTTGTTTCTTTTTACATTCTTGTATTTACATAAAACAGTGCAACTGGTTAAAGAAAATAGATGATCCACTTCAAAACTGAAAGCTGATGGAAGACTCAATGGGGTTACATTCCCATTTCTTCTAACTCAAAAGTAGATTATATGGACAATGAATGTGCAAGAACTTATGATAATAACAACAACCACCCACCTGGCCCTGGAAGGCATCAATAATGAACTGCAGGGCTTGAGGCTGCACACATTCGATGCACTTCTGCACCACATGGTTGCCATTCTGGTCCTTCACACACTTCAACACATGGCCATCCAGCTCACGGACAATGTCGCTCTGAAATGAAGAATACAGGGTACAGGGGAATTTTTTACTAAATGTCACTGCCAAAATTTAAGATTGCAGTATGTTGGATAAAAACCCCCAATAAAACAAGGTTTGAAAAAACTTTTAAAAAAGTGAAATCTCACTTACAATTACCTGCTGGTCAGAGGAAATGGACTCCAGGGCTTTCTGAATGACCCTGCAACCATACATCTGCAACGCCAGAGGGAGGACATGTCCACGGATACGTGTTGCCAAGGCCAACTTTTGGTCTGCACTTCCAAACTGCAACACACACAAAAAAACTATTGCAGACATGCTACAAAGACACTCGCCTTTTTAGTTAATTGGTTACTGGAATGACACCAGGATACACTTAAACTGTCCCCACCTCAAAGAACTTTTGGATGACATAGTTCCCAAAGACATCAGTCATCAGCTGGTATGCTGCCTGCAGAATCTCTCCAAATACCATCTGCCTCTCAGCAGGAGTGGCCCGCTCAAGCTTCTGCTGGATAAATCTAGATCGACAAGATTAGAACGAGTTGAGATAGAATATAAAGAAATCAAATTTTACCAATACATCTTTCTTATGTTACGATTTAAACTGATGAGATCCAAAATTTAAAAAGATATTTCAAAGTGCCAGAATGAAGCTGCGGTTCAAGTCAGAAAACATCTCTCAGCCACCTGGATCCATGTTGATCTTGAGAGAACTCCACCATGTGTCCTGGCAGGTCACGGAGCTGGAGGTTTGGGAAACGGTTGTTCCTGAAGTCTTCCAGTAGGCGGCTGCGCCCAGATGGCATTACATCTGAGCGGCTGTAACGGGGCCGAGATGGAGGGAACAGCTGGCTGCTGGAATTGAACAGACTGGATGTCCCGCCGGTGCTCCGGTACTTGGCTTCAGCACCGGGTGCTGCAGAAATGTAACGCCCGCTACCATTCGTCAGGCCACCTAGGATTACGGGGTGATAATCATGACCGGACACTGTTATCACTGATAATAGTGACATTAGTTGAACATAATACAAAAATATTTGTTTCTGGTACAACATAGTGAGGGAACTTAAATATAAGTTATTATTTACATAATACTCTTACAGAAGACCAAATGTACGTACAATTGTATTGTGTAGATTGTTCCCATTAATATTAGACTTACCGAGGTGAAGGCTGGAAGAGGATCCATGAGAAGAGGGCAGAGATGGTGGAGGAGTGAGTGGGGAGTGGCCTGGTGTGAGACCAATGGGGCTGGGTGAAGAGGAGTAACCCAGGCTATTGTAAAAGGGCTGGCCGATGGGAGTTAAACTGCTGCCGCCTCGTTTGTATAAGTCAGAGCTTGCCAATAAGGAGTCCCTGCGAGATACGCTGCTACTAGTAGAGCTGGAAACTGAAACAGATAAAAGAAAAAGAGGAGAAATGTAATATACCAACAAGCAATTGTGGAAATATCACAGAGATATTGTTATATTACTGAAAAATCTAATCGTAAAACAGTAACAAATTAAACATAAAGATGATCCGAGAACCAAAAAACACTTTCTTTTTTACTTGTACTTTAGTCACTGACCTGAAGAGCCAAAGCCTCCGAGAGCAGAGCCCAGGCCGACACCAAGGGAGCCACCGGTGCTGCTGAAGCCCAGGGAGGAGCTTGGTGGTTGCTGGGCAGCAGAGGTGTGTGAGAAAAGGGAGCTGCTCTGAGAGGTGTTAGGGACTGATCCAGAGCCGTAGAACGAGCTAGATGGCAGGCCGCTGCTGGGTGGGGGAGCCTGTTGCTGCTGTGGCTGGGGTTGAGGTTGAGGCATGGAGCGGTACAACCCGTTGGCTGGAGGACCAGACATGTTGTTACCAGAGCCAGATGCTGACACCGCAGCTGCTGGTGAAGGGAGACAGGGCAGTATGAGGAATAAAAGGAGAGCAGAGGTCAACACGGCGCAGAGTAGTATAAATGAAGTAAGAACAGGGAGAAGTCAACATGTGGCTTTGTTAAGGTAACAATGTAAAAAGCAGTTAAATTTACTATGAAATGAGTATGGGGTTAGTTCTAAAAGGCAGAACTGACATTGGAAATCACTGTGGATCAAAGAGACATAGTTTAAGTCTACATGTGTTTGGTGTGATGATATATGTCCAACATCTTTTCCACCAGGTACTTAAATATTTGAAATTGAAGATTTTAAATGTGTAAGAAGTTGAAATTAGTTTTGGTCTATCACCTATGCCTTGTTTCAAGATACTGAAAATGATCTGCAACTACACTACTAACCAGCCTGTGCTGCAGCAGGGTTGATGAGGAGAGGAGTCTGGACTAGACGAACTGGCCCACCTAGACCAGTACGGGCACCCGGGCCCATCACCAGGGTCCCATTCTGGTCATAGTACGCTGCAGGGGCCAACACCTGATAACCTGAGATGATGAGGAGAACAGCAATTAGAGATGAATATAAAACCATTTCTTAAAAAGACATTCCTTAATAAATTGTGATCTTCACAGGAGAAAACACAATTTACAATGTCAGATAATTATGTGGTTATCACAATTCAAAAATCCTGCTCACAGAACATTTTGTAGGGAAGATGACTGTTTGGCTATTAATGCCTTTGGGTAAAATGATGGTATAGCAGCTGTATGAAGTCTACCCACCGGACATTCCTGCGTATGCCAATGCAGGGTTTGCAGCAGCTGCAGCAGCTAGAGATTCCTGCTGACTCTGCTGGCTTTGCCCAGGCGTAAGAGGACGCTGGTTGTTTCCTGTGCGCATAACCTGAAGAAGATGTCAAGGACATTGTCATACCCACAGACTGCCAAAGTACTGGATAAAACCTTTCCAACATATTGTGCACTTTAGGCCCCGAAAACTTAGTATCAAATCTACATTTTCAAATGAGTAACAATCCAAATTCAAGTGGTTTGATAGATTTTATTAATTGTGACTTGGAAACATTAGCAATCAACCCAACAACTGCTGTGTGCTTGGATTCAAATGCTGCAGATTAAGCAATACTTACAAAAATGTTGTGTCAGAAACAGTCCTAAATCTAACACAAAATGAGTGTGTTCACATATACACTCAATGCCCATAGTTAGAAGCTGTATAAGAATACAAGTTTTCAGGCCTTCCAAACATTTTGCAAGTAAAAACCTGCTCTTTATACAAATTAAATAGAAATAAATCCCAAGCACAATATACTTTTCTAACATATACACTGTACAGATCAAATGGAGATGGAATGAACATTATTTAAATCAGGGAGAATCAGCCAGGCTAAAAGTATATGAACTAAATTATGCGTTCTTACCTGTGGTTGGCCTGGCCCTGGTCCCTGATTGGATGCTTGCTGATTAGCTGAGTGATTGGCAGTAGATGCAGCCTGTTGCTGAAAAAGATTGGCTGGATACACACCCCAAGGAACACCATAATACTGTGGTGGAACCACTGTGGGGCCTGAGGAAAACATGTTGGTGCAACTTATCATGTTGGCACAACAATATCATGTATCAAACACTGCTGCATAAAAGTGATATAAATATGCTATATGATCACCTGCAAGCGTGGCTGCTGCTGCCAACCCAGCGGCAGTGTACGGATCGGTTCCAGGGGGGCCCGCATTAATGATGTAAGGGTTTGGCACAAATGCAGGAGTGAGGCCAGCTGAGTAAAATGATGAACAGCCATGTAATTCACATTTCCATATCAAATCTCATTCAAATGACTCCAGTAAAACAGTAAAAGCTGTTCATGAGGCAAATTCAGACACATATAGTTCAACTGTATTACAGAACACTCACGCTACATACCGAGTAAAACACAGCCTGTCTTACCGAGATGCTGCTGCTGGGCTGCAGCCAGGGCATATTGTTGCTGCTGAGCTGCTGTGAGCTGCTGAACAGTCAGGGGATTAGATCTCTGGAACAACTGGAAACAAACAAACAAAACAAAAGTTCACAATCTGTTTTACAAATGTTCAATAAGAACTATTAGTAGAAATGGTTTGGGGTTAAACAGACCTGCTGTTGAGAGTTGTAGTCAAACAATCCTACTGGAGTTCCCGAGGAGTCCACTTGAATCTGGTTACCAGCATAGTCAAACTGGAGGGACTCCACCCCAGCCTGTTGCTCCATACCTCCCATGTTGTGGGCCTCTTGGTTCTGAAAGTCCTCAGTTGGGGCCTTGTTCTGAGCTGGGTTCTGTTGTTGGAGGACATGGGCGTGGTGCTGGCTGATCATCTCCAAACCTGTCTGACTGGGACCCATCCTCTCCACAGCCTCAGTGGGAGAAGCTTGACGGCTTCCAGGGGTTGGACTGGGTGTGCCAAGAAGTTAGGTGGCAAGCAAGACAAGGGATCAGCAGGAGGCAAGCAAGACAAGGGCACTTGGCTTGGGTCTTGAGGAGTTGTAATATTTATTTACCAACAAATAGCTTGGACTGTACAAACAGTGCACTGCTATGTTCACAGCTATACTGCCTCACTGTAACACACCCGCTCTCTCTCCACTGCTCATTTATTACGCGCACAACCTGCGCACTGAGATATCCTTTAAAAGGAGCTACAGTACTGGTATAACACATTTTAGTAGTGATAGTAATTTACTTAAAATCACATTATTAGGGTAGGAAAAACAATTATCAATCATCTCTGCAATCATCAATATATAATCTGTGCCAATTGGAGCATCAAAACAACAAATATCAGGACAGTGATGAGTTAAAATAGCCTCCAGCATTTGTAAAACTGAAGGATTAAATAAGGGTGTAGGAGAGGGATTAAGAAATTAAATTATAGCTCACAGCCTATTATAAAACAGCAAATACTTATTTTTTTTCCTTCATGTTACTCTAAAAAAGAACACCTACTTGAAATCTTTGCAGTCTCTGTCCATGCCATTTAGCAGACCTCTTCCATTGGCTTTAGCAGGATCACTCTCCTCTCCCACCTTCATCTCTGGACTCTTATCCTCTTCAAACGGGGACACGTTCTCTTGGGCATCACTCTTCTCTCTACCATCTTGGTCAGTATCTCCTCCACCCTATATTAATAATAATTCTGAGTAAGACTATGTGCCACCCATGGGAACAGGGGTAGAACAAGCAACTGAGTGAGAAATAATGAGATTGAGGCGTTTGACTTACATAGCCACCATTCCTGTAGCGACCGTCCATCTTGTCACCAGGAGAGGAGCTCAGGACATACTCCACCATGCTCACCCCCAGGCCTCCACCTTCTGAGCGAGGTGAAAGCACAGAATTGGCATCACCATTCCCATGGAAACTCTGGCCTGGTCGCCGCTGCACCATGATTGGCTGAGACACTGAATGATCTAAATGAAAAGTTGTGATGAAATATCTAAATAGTAACAGCCACGGAGAAGTAATTTAAAAGGAGTAACTCACGAGATGATCCCCATGCATTGTCCCTCCACTCCTCTCCAAGAAGCATCCCTTTCCTTCCATCCTTAGCCAACTCATCAGAATCCCATAGCTTTTTTGCTGGCAAAAGCTATAGATGAAAAAACACATTTTATGAGGATCTGTAAGATGTATGTGTAAGTGCAGTGTTGTATTTGAAAGATGTTACTATTAACATGGCCTCAGAGCTGCAACAATTATTCCATTAATAAAAAATGAATTATCATCTATTATGATAATTGACTAATAATTTTAGTAATTTTTAAAGCAAAAACTCTCGATTTAATGATTTTCCTTGTCAACCAAAACAGCAAACTGAAAACAGCCATTTTTCCTCTATTATCATCCTCTATTACATTCTGTAGCTCCAACAATTGAGAAAGTGATCACCAGATTAATCAATAATCAAAATAATCCTTAGTTGCAGCTCCACTTGGCTTATTTACTGTTGTCTTGGTTAGCAAACCCTTTTCTAACTTAAAGTGGCACTAAATCAAAAATCTATCTGTAAGTATGATCACTCCAAACTGTTTTTCCTATAGATTTGAAGGTGGCTGTAGAGAGACTGTAGTTAGCTAACTTCATAAAGAACAGATTATGTGCATTTCAAGTATCCTACAATATGTTTTAATGGTAGGAAAAAACCCAAATACTATAAGAATATCTCAATGGAAACAATGGAAATAACCAATCACACTTTGTGTTTTTATCTCTTATTTTCATTTTGACTTTAAAATGTATAAAAATTGGGAACTGACGGATCTTGCTTACCTCTCCCATCCCCCTTGACTCCAACGCAAGAGCTTGAAAATCATAGTTCATTTCATCCACAGCACGGACCTGAAACAAAGGGGAGGACAAAGAATATAATTTAACACACCAAATTTTGATTCAACAATATCCAAGTAATACTACCTAGCGGAGACCACAAAATAGAGATACGTTTGTTTTGCTCTGAATTTGTACTAACTAAATTGCTCACTTGAAAACATTTTGGTTCTGTGAAATAAACAAGCCAACTACAAATGGCCTTAGCATCAGTTCAAAAAGGTCCTTCAACCAATTAAAGATTGTTGTTCAATACAGAAGCATTTTACATTAAGTTTGTTAATAATCACCACAATAGATTTTTTAATGGATCTTTATGGAAACATAATGTTTACATGTGAAATGTATAGTTGTCCCAATACAAAACTTCAACCTGACTTGACTGTTGAGTCTAGAGATCTTTGGCATAAACCGCTACCTTTCATTTCATCAGGCCGACTGATAACCCCATGGTTAGTCCACTGTTCACATGGGGGCCTGGTTGAACAAAGGTCATACGTGGGGATATAAAAGTGAAGAACCTTTGCTCAGTAAATGATTTAGATGCCATGTCTCCTCCCAATTCAAAAGGTTAGAATGGTTGCCCTAAACCAGGAAATTAAAGAGGAACAATTTGCACCAATTCCCAACTGACGATTTGTAAAAGATACTGAAAAAAAACCCCACCCCAAAACAGAACAGCTCTTTTATGCTGAAATTATAAAAAAGGGGTGGCTGTTAAAATTGGCTACCTAATTGGTGTAGATGAGACAAAACCAGTCTGGTGTGGTGGAAGATTATTATCTAACCTATTTAACTACATAAAACCCATATTAAGATCACTACCATAATAATAATAATCTTGAGTTCTATTACTTTCTTGAGAGTATCCATTAAAATAATGCACGTCTACTATTTATAGATTATGTATTAACCATAAATCAGCTCTGTTGGCAAATTTCACTTGGAAGCATTAAATTTAAAAAACGTGGGTTAACTGAGATAAGTTAAAAACCAGAAACCTGAAATATTTACATTTTGAAAATATAAAAGCGTTTTTATGTGATCTAATCACAAGTGGACAGCTCTAAGTACAGGTGTGAATGTACCCAAGATGCATTGAGATCTGATCGCTCAAGCCACATTCAGCGGTGATCTGGGTCACATATGGCCACATTCTTTAGCAGTGTGTGCGCGAATGTGTCCTGGGCCATATTGAAGAACTGGCTACTCAACTGACATCCTCTGCATAAGGTGGAAGTACATACTAATTCACGAACCATCTGTGTCATATTAAAGTATGAAACAACAAGAAGCAGCCACAACAACAGACTAAATGGATTATGGCTGCAGCTATCGATTATTTGTGTAATCGATTATTCTATCAATTATTTCATCGATTAATCGAATAAATTATTTTGCCATATTAAATAGCGAAAGTAAAGATAAGGACAAAAAAAGAGTCTCTGAAAATGAACAATCAAGTGGGTTTTATTCTAAAACTAAACCCACTTATTGCATTTAACTTCAGTACCTTCTTAAACAAATAAATGAAAATAATAATGCAGTAAAGTCAAATGACTTTGAAACAAGACATATTTAAGATTTATAACTTAGACAATTTATTGCATTTAAATTCAATGCCTTCTGAAACAAATACATGAACTTACTTACTTTTAGTGTGACTGATTTTAATTTTTGCATCATTAGGCTACCATGCAATTAAATGCACTAGATTGCCCCGCTCCTCCTACCTCAGGTTTTCAGTGTAGAGATCTGAGATCAACCTCCCTGCTCCTCTCCTCATCTCCTACTGCTGACTGGCTGATTGAGATCTTCTCAGCTGGTAGAAACTGATAGTTCACTAACTAGAACAACAAGCTCAATGATCCACAGGGTGACGTTATAAATAGAAGACATGACGGGCAAATAAACAATAGAAAACCGATCGGTTTGGGTGTATGTGTGTGTGCGCGCACGCCCCTTGTCGCCCCCGACTAGATGCCGCACACACTTTGTAGTTTTCACTCTCTAGTAAACTGCTCCGCAACATAGCGAGTGACGCGATGTGCGTCAGTAATAACCATCCGTGTAAAACACAAGCAGGGCAGGTCAAATAAACGAGTGAAATTAATTAAACAAAGCTTCGATTCATGAAAAAATGCCTCGACCATTTTTTGTAATCGAATTATTCGAATAATCGTTTCAGCCCTAAAATGGATTCTAGTGGATGGAGTGCAGACGAATCTCACCGCCTGATTTCCATCTGGGCCAAAAAGTTAGATTTTGATCTTTGGAAATCTCTTCTTTTTCTTAATTTTCAAGCACACTTGGCACGGGAGGTGCATCGCTGCTTTCCGCTGGTTAAAAAAACAACAGCGCATTTGGTCTTTGCAAATGAAAATGATGTGCGCATTTATTTGCATATAGCGCTAGAAGGTGAGATCCAATCACTAGTGGTCACTTGAGACCACTAGTCTCAAGTGAGACTAAGCGGCAACACAGAGCTTTGCTCTCGCACGCGCTGCATTTATAGTCACTGTGCGGTTTTTATTAACTTAACTGTGTTTAACTAACAAATCCCACCGCACAGGGTGTGTTTGACCGGCGAAACAGTGTCACACTCAGCTCCGACACTCAGTCTCTGTCTTTTTCACGTGTTTATTTCTCTTCATTAGCAACTCCACACATGCTTTTCTTTCAGTACTTAAACAGTGATCGTGCCGTCAGCAGGTAATCAACTGAAAAACATAACATATAAACATAACTACGTTAATGGCACGGACATATTTATGATATTTAACACAAGTTACAATCACATTGTATATCAACTCACCAGCTCAACTTCACCGGTCAAAAACCGAGTCACAATAAGCATAACCACCGAAGAAGAAATACAAAGTGTACTGCTGCTGCTAAAGCGCTATGAACACCCAATGATATAAACAGTAGGAAACAATAACATGTTTGAAAAATAGGAAAACTTCACACAGTCACACAAACACACACGCACTGTCACTCTAGTGCGCGCTCTTGCTCGTTCACTCCAGATTCCGGGAGAATACGTCTAATTTGCGGGCGTCATGGAGACGCTATCAATATGCGGGACACTGCTGCGCACGCGCGCGGGGGGAGTAACATGCTTGAAAAAGGAACAAGAGCATCCTACACAAGAAGTCTTATTGGATGGGAATGTAAACTGGATGCTGCCACCAAATAAAAATGTGTTATTGGTGTCAACCAATAAAGCACTAACTCAGGAGTGGCCAATAGAAGTCACATTCTCTGGATTTTAATAAATGAATATTGATTACCTTATTTCCTCAAATACAAGACTGTAGTCGATTAAAAGCTGAGTCTCCGATAATGGCCCCGGGGAGTGGCTGACAAACCAATAAAGGCTGGCCCAAAAAACGACGGCAGATAAACTCCTGGTGCCCGTTAAGCATAAACAGTAGTTACATGGATGTAACAATTGTATTATTACATATGAAGGCCTCCAGCCAACCATGAGTGAGAGGGGAGGAGGACAAAGGAGACGCAATATCAAGAGTTACTGTTCCTCATATTAGAGTAAGTTGACTCCCAGTAACGCACTAACAAATATTTAACAGAGCAAACGAAAGCAGCTCAGAAAACAAGGAGGCTTCATACTAAAATATGATCAAATATACTTATCAAACAGAGGGAATGAGAAATCAAGGCCCTTCTCTAACATAAGCCTGATTCCAATAGAGGTCTGGTAGCCTGTTCAGTTGAGGTAAATAAAAGGTGCTGGCCACTATTTGAGGAAAATATGGTAATTAACCTTCAGACTTTAATTATTATAGCTGTTGTAACTGCTGCCTCATATCTGCTGGTTAGCTTTAGCAACAAACAAACATTTGAACTGCATGCTGGTGTCATTTACATTTAGCCACAGTGGAATAACCACTTAGCATCAGGGAGCAAAAGAATACAAGTTGTAGTGAGAAGGTCCATTTTAATTTTTCTTCCCCAATGTGGTTATGCTACTAAATGATTTATACACATTATACCTTCCTATCATAAACTGGATTAAAATGAACCTTGGCAACCCACATTTTCACCTTGAATGAGTCATTTGTTTAAAAATGAATAAATCAGGAAATCATATACATTCATTTTTCTATGCTAAATGAATGTCTTGTATTTAGAATTGCTGTCACCACATGCCATTAAGGTCTATCATTAACAAACACTTTTATGGTATGTCTAATGGGCATTGTTCTGGTTAATGAAAAAGAGTGTGCTCTCTACAAATGAACCAGTACATATTATTAGCATGTGATTATGTTTTGTTTTGTTTTTCCAATGACACTGTCAATATCTCTAGTATAGTCAGTTCTGCAGTTTAGGAAAATTTGACAAATCCTCTGCCATACCACATCTCTTCGTAAAGTAAAGTATTTGAACAATATGCAATATGTCTAATATTGATACAACATTCAGTGAAAGTTCAGACCTCATATGATGCAAAATATTGCTGTCTGTCCATCAAACCCACACTAAATTGGATATAATTTCAGTAACTGTTCTCTGAATAAAGGCTCTTTACCTGATCAATATGATTGGCATCTCCAGTTGGCCAGCGATGCTTGCTGGGTGTGCAACCTCCAAGCTGCTCCCCAGGCTGCCTCTGAAAGAAGTATCCAACTGTGGCATCATCCTGAGATCGTCCACTCAGCGGAGGCTGCGGGGTACCTGGGTTAGCACCCCTGTCCATGCCCTGTAAATGTGGGCCTCCAGGAGCTTGACCAGCTACCCCAACTGTGGCTAGGGGCCCTCCACCATGCACTCTGACAACTCCAGTCTCAGGAGCGCCATTTGCATGCAGCATCCCACCTCTCGTCTCCTGCCAGGCCACGTCATTCATACCTAGGATGCTGCATGGAACGCTCATTCCACGGGAAAGCCTAAACAAACATAACATGATGATTTAGTCAGTACATAATAAAAATTCATAATTCAAGTTAAACTATCAAATCCATGGGTATTGATAGTGACATGAAAAGCAATCATATTAGAGGACATAGCCCTTTTGCGCATCTCCACATGATTACATATCACTGAGTAAATCTACCAGACTGATTGTGTGATAAAAGTATTTAGCTGTCTGATTTAAGTAGTTTTATTTATTTATATAACCACCATAAGTCAATGTAGCTCCCATTGTAAGGTGACAGTTACTGTATCCTGGTGATCGTTTAAGTAATGAAAACTATAAGTTACAGCATATAGCCTTAATTCTCACTACTCTGTGACCCTTGAGATTAACTTTTCAAATGTTGTTCAGGTAAAGGATGCTCCAAATGGAAAAATAAATAGAATAATGGTACAACTCAAATATCTTGGCCGGGACATGACTAATTCCCGAATAGCTAACTTGACTCCATGCCATGACTGTAGATTGTAACGATTGTCAATGTTACCCTGAATAAAAAAATTACATTGCTTGGTTAACAACTGCGCATTAACAGTATGTGAGAAGTCTAAATTACCGGTTTGCTTATTCACGAATGAACAGGAAAAGAACAAAACAAGTGGCTGAGAAAGATGTTGATAGCTTGAAATTACATGTATGCTAAAGTTACCGTTAGCCTAGTGTTAGCTGGAGACCACAGAGCTAACGTAACATCACCATTGATGCAAAGTGACTGCTGATGAAAAAGACACTCAAAATGGAAATGACTTATTAATACCACGATGAGAATTGTAGTTAGCTTATGAATATGTTCCTAGCTACAACTACACATTTAACATTACCGGTCGTTTTGGCAAAGCGACGTGCCTTTTAGCAAGCTAGCTAGGACGCTAACCTAGCCAGCAAGTATGTTGCTAATGAGCAAGCTAGCTAGCCAACTTAACGGCTTGGGTGGACATTTTGCGCCAGCCTTTTTAAAAAAAAAATGTTTGTTGTTGTAGCAGTTGGTATTTATGTGGTCTATTATAGTTTTCTTTTTCGTCAATTCGTTTAATTTATCTGGCGGAATTCGGACATGTTTACCGTTATTTGACTGGAGATAGCATTAGCGATAGCAAGCTCCTTAGCTAAGTAGCTATCGCTAAACGCAGCAGGCCTTCTGTTTATTATTGGTCGGCTACGCTAGACATCATAGATAAATGTATTGTTTGACCATTGTTTTTAAGACTAGCTCGTGGCGTTTGTGTTGTTAGGTAGAAAGCAAGCTGGCTCTCTTCGCTCTAAATACCAAATTGGTTACATGCAACAAAACAAAACACGGCAACATACCTAACGTAAGAGCTAGCCGACGCTATTTGCCAAGTTGGTGTGCTGTGTGAGCCTGAAACACCAACCAAACACTGAGCGGCTGAACAACATGGCCCCCCTTCAAGTTACAAACAGAGGGGCCTTTACCGCTAAACAAAAGGGGAAATACTCACAGCACGGCAGTCGCGACTAACACATTCGCGTTACACAACCTTTTGCTTCCGATGTGAACAAATAAAGAGGAGATACTTACGCGCTGTCGTGTCGAGAGAGGGGCTCTGCTTGTTGCACGCCGTCAACCTGAATCTATATTGTTTTGTTTCCTTGCAGAGAGAGCGGTGATTTAGCAAGGCTGGATGGTCAAAGCTAAGAGTTTGCCTTCGCTGGTGCCCCCTCCCTGTAAATAGCGTGAACTACGTAGACATGCAATGTATGCCTTCCCAGACGTACCTTTTGTGCATCATGGATGGTAAATCTGCTTCAGTGTTTTTTTTTATTTCCTTGAGCACCGGCCATCCGATATCTTATAAATGGAAATATAAAATAAAAATAATAATTTCAAAAACAAGCATTTACATAATGCTGGTATAAAATATGTCTAAGTTGATTGACCCAATTATACATGCTTATTTAGTTTAAAATTACAAAATGTACAGTACATTTCACTAATTTCAGCACTCCATGTAGCTATTTTTCACTTGTTTTCAGCATTGTACCCTGTTTACAGTGTTTATATTCATTCATTGTGTGTATTTCAGAAGGTTGTTGTGTTGCTATTGTGTGTTAACTCATTGAGAGGCACTAAACCGAAGTCAAATTCCTTGTACGCCTTAACATACTTGGCCAATAAAGATTATTCTGAATGAGTCTTCATTGGATGCTTGCTAATTCAATATTGTGGACAACGTTGACTCAGTAATGATACGTGGCAAAGGCGAAAACAGTGCCCAGGGTGTGGGTATTACGTTTTAATGGCCCCTATATGAATCATATCCTTTATCAGAGCCTATGTTACAGTGGAATTACAAAAACAAAAAATCTCCCGAAATGCATCACTATACAGTTAGATTTGGTTGGTTTGGGCTGATCCTGGGTCGGGTGGGTCCTCGTGGTCCATGACCCTCCTCTGCATAAGGAAAACCGATGAGATCCAATCACCTCTTCCTTTTCAGACTGTGATCTCACCTCCCTATTTCCGATTGGATTGCTATATTTAGGAAACCACCCTGCGCTTTATAAAGAGATCGCAGTGGTTTCTGGTTAAGGTTTTTGTAGTTGGGAATCGGGAGCGGCTTTCGGGGACAAGCCTGTTTAGTCTCTGTTTGAGCATATACACTGAGGGAGCGGACACAGCTGGCATTTTTGTATTTTGGAGACTACATGTGAGCGAGAGGCTCTGGGTAAAAGGCAGACATGACAGACATACGTAAGAAACTTGTCGTGGTGGGGGACGGCGCATGTGGGAAAACATGTCTACTGATTTTATTCAGCAAAGACGAATTCCCCGAGGTGTATGTTCCGACTGTGTTTGAGACATATGTGGCGGACATAGAAGTGGATAACAAGCAGGTCCAGCTGGCTTTGTGGGACACAGCTGGGCAAGAGGACTACGACCGGCTGCGCCCCCTGTCCTATCCGGACACCGATGTCATTCTGATGTGCTTCTCCGTCGACAGCCCGGACTCATTGGAAAACATCCCCGAAAAGTGGGTCCCTGAAGTCAAACACTTTTGTCCCAATGTACCTATTATATTAGTGGCCAACAAGAAAGATCTGCGCAACGACGAGAACGTGAAGAACGAGCTGTCCCGGCTGAAGCTGGAGCCAGTGAAAGCAGAGGATGGCCGGGCCATGGCCATGCGCATTGGCGCATATGACTATTTGGAGTGCTCTGCCAAAACCAAGGAGGGCATCTGGGAAGTGTTTGAAACTGCAACACGGGCAGCTTTACAAAAACGAAAAACGCCATCAGGTAGTTGCCTCAAATGCTGTGTTATGATGTGAATCGACGCTGTCTAGAGAACTGTATAACGCGCACAGCCAAGACGTTTCCACCGCCGGGATATTGTCTGAACATGTACGGGCAGTGACCATGGTTTGGATACTCCCTCCTTGCGTTCAGACGACCTTGGTTCAACCAAAACGAATGACTGCTAAGGAGTTCTGCTGAACACACAGACCGTAATCATCTGATATCGGGGTGTGTGAAAATGCACTGATTACAGCATGTTCTTAGGTCACATGATCCTAGTCTGACTGGTGGAGGGGTAAAAAGGACAAACCACTACATTTCAGTGGAGGCCTTATTCACTCCCCCCTAATGTGGCCAAGGCCTTTCCAAAGGCCTGCTTTCAAGGCAACATTTCAATTGCTCACTTTTTGTGTTTGCATAGGCCACTGCCTTTCTGCCAAGGTTATACTTTGTAATAAGCAAAGCAGTGAAATTGCACTCGTTATTTATGTCCACATTGTATTGTAAAAGGACTGTATTAAGTTTGGAAAATTGCACAGCATCTGAACACCACAGTAATTCACAGTTTGTTTGTTTTTTTGTTTTTTTTTCTTTTTTTATAAAATTGTGAGTCCAAGCAAGGATGCCAATGGGGTTCTGTATAGTTTCCTCTGATGTTTTACACATTTCGTTTGTTTATTTTTTTGGTAATGCATTAAGTTTACAGTTAATGTCCGAAGTTTGTCAGCTGGAGGCCCATCCAAAAAGTATGTTTTTGATTCCACAGTATTAACTGCCTAGTTTAATAGTTGTTTTGCAAGGTTTCAGTTCAGTGTGCAAACAGTATACGTCACCAGAAATATCTTTTTAAAGTTAGCTTAGCATGCCTCTATTACACATTTAATGCCTGTTGGTTTCTACACAGTAACTAATTTTGGGAGGACATTGATGAAGTAGCTGCTTTTTAAATATGGCTTATGAAATAATGGTTTTATTGAAGCACATACTGTTCATGAACTCTGCACTCCAGGTCTAGCTATTTCAGAGGCTGACATATCTCAGCTGTTTCAAAGAGTTGGAAGACCTGCTTGACATCTTCTATTTAGGTACAGCTTCATTTCCAGTTATGTGGGTGATATTTCCAGACAAGACTGAACACTGGTGTGTGAGTGCTCTGCTCAATGAAACAAGTTGTCCTAGAAAGAGTTGTGATAAGAGTGGGCTATGTCACAGCTCTATGAGCCAGTAGCACAAAAACTCACATGGGATTAAGTTATTTGATGGCCATTGACAACTTTGATGGAAATGTATCATGAAATGGTATGATATCATAACCATAAAATAATTACATTAATTTAAGCAAATATCCCTTTGACTGAGACACTAGACAAAGAACTAATGTGAAGTAGTAATGTTTTCTAAAGCTGTAAAATGTTTGTTTACAGCAGTAAAACTGAATGATGATTGGGTGTTAAATACACAAGTACTAATTTTAAAATGCATTGTCTTTCATTATGACCGTGAATGTACCTCAAGTTTATTGAGTATAAAATATTTTTGAGGCTATGAAGTATGTGACAGAAATCCATTTGTCTGAATTAATTTCCCATACTTGTGGAATAAATTCAGCTCATGTTTGATCTGTGCGTACACACAAGTGTTGTGTAACTGTCCTCTTAGACGATTGTGGGAGTGCTTGTTCAAATGACAGCAATGAACATCAATTACAGAGACTGTTGCTACACTGGGAATCTAGGGAAAACCCTGGCTGATTTACTATGCTGGTTATTCTTCTAATGGTTACTTGAGAGAAAAAAAATTCATTTTGCACGAAACGTGTCATTTTTCCATGGTTCAATAAGCAACTATAGTAAAGATAAATCAGAGTTTATCTGAATCCACTCAGAGTTACAATGGTATAAAAGTCACATTCCTCCCTGCCCTCTGTTGCTGGGCTTTTTGCTGACTTACAGGACAGGAATGCATTGTGATGGACTGGTTAATTTTCCCACACTGGCCCCCCTCTTGTGCCTCTGATTTCCCGTGTTGTTAGGTTATTTTTCACTGATCAGACAGTGCAGTTTTCATCTTTTCTTTATTTTACTTTTTAGTAAAGTAAAAAAACAAAGAAACAATGAAATGATGGATAACAAAAATGCTGAAAATGTGCCAAACTTATCTGTTTGTAAGAGTTTTTCAAATTATGACCACATTCATGTAATGACATAATTTGCAGGTTTGAATGGTAGATCAGAAACAACAATGGAAATTTTTGTGAGGAAAAACAACACGGTATGTAAGGGAACAAGCAGCACTGTTCTGGGGAAGTCAATAAAAAAAATCAATGTGTGTCACCATCTCTACTTTTCCATTCTTTAGCCTCATTTTCTCACACTAAAAACAAATACTTACTTGAGTCTTTTAGCTGGCATTAGTTCCATTATACTTAAAATAAAATAAAAATATTTATTGACAAACATATGATGCTGATTTTTATATTTTATTTTATGATATTCCATCATCTATTTTTTTCTGGTTTTGGAAAGACACAGTCACCCATAACTTGAATATAGTCCTTATGATGGTATATTATGTTTTCAGTTTGAGTATTTACATTATTGATACTTTATACTTCAGTTTTACTACATCTCAGAGGGATTTTACTTTTTCTCCACTACATTTATATGACAGCTGGTCAATATTTTACCATTTATGTTTTACATACAAAACAGATGATGAGCTTCTAAAATACGGTCAGTTTTCAATTGCATTTTTGATTTCTTTTGATACTTTAGGTACTGATAAGATATCCATACTATTACTCAAATAGTATTTTACATTTAGGACTTATACTTCTAATGGAGAATTTGTATCATTACTTTTACTCATTTAAAAAAATCTGATTATTTTCACTTTCACCACTGCTTATGATAACACATTGCCTATAGTTATCACTGGAAAACTTTATTCATGTATTTAAAAGAGTGGATACATTTTAAGGGTTTTAAGTTTTACTGTTATTAACAGCAACTGTCAAACTGACTCTGTACCTGTACTCATTATCATTGTTTAATGACAAGACAGTGTCACGCTGTGTCTGTGTCAAAGAATTTATTTTTGTCTTGACTAAATTTAGATCTGATGATACAAATGACTCATGAGCGTATGACAGGGAAGTATAGTGGGCTTTTTAAAATGACACCATATTGTGACTGTATCCAGTTAAGTTGTTTTTTGAGCATCTTGATTATATGTGGGAAGCATATCTGACAAAAACAGTCATTTTATGACTAATTTGTAATTAGTCAATGGATTTTTTGAACAAATAGAAAAAGAATGAGTAACCATTTTGATAAAATTTTAATTGTCTGTAAAAGTTTTAAGTCCCCTTAATAGAGTCTAAATACCAAATATTCCTTACTTCCAGCCTCTTAATTGTGAGGGGTTCTTTTTCTTATATGATAGTAATGTAAGTCCTGGATTGTTGATCAGACAAAACAAGCATTTAATGGGCAATATTTCCCTTTCTTTTTTTTTTTTTTTTTTACAATTTACAACCAAACAATTAATCAAATTATTCAGAAAATAATTAGCAGAATAATAGATGATGGAAAAAATCAATTTGCCCAAGAAAATGTCTATTAATCCCTCAAAACACTCTCTTGAAGAAATAGCCATTTACATTACACATACAGTGTGTAAAAATATATCATAGAGCTTTTGCTTGCATTCTTACTTCTATAAGCCTTCCAAAAAGCTACACATAGACATTTATGTTAAATTATATTTAAGAAATACAAAGAAATGTATGCAGTATAAACTATCTTTATTGAAGCCCACATATTGTTTTTAAATAAAACAAGACAGAGAGGGAGCACAGTAGGATTAGAACAACTGGGAGTCTACTGTAAAATAATAAACAAAATTAATAATTAGAAAAACAGAATACAGAGAAAAGCATAAGTACAAACAATATTTGTTAACATACAGTTTTTTTTATTCTGTTGATATGAGAATACACTGTTCTTGGTTACACAATAGATACAGTCAACACATACAATTTATATCCTTGTTAGCCGTGGTTACTTAGTTGAATTTGGCAACAAATGGTAAAGGAATGTCGACCTCAATCTGTCTGTCACTTACTCTCACAAATTGCTCAACATTTTTGCTTTTTTCCTTAAGGGTCCTGATGACATTGTTGTGGAAAGCATTCACACGTTTTACCATTGAGGCAATCCAGGACTGGATGTCAGCTTTAAGCTGTTCACTAGACATGTCAGACAAAATATTCTGGAGTTTAGCTTTCACAGCTTCTAAATACTCCAAAACAATTCTGTGGGCCTGTTCGACCTGCATGGAAACATCAGCCAGGACACGAGAGTTGATGGCATCATTGTATACATCAGTCACAAAAGCTGAGAGCTTCTCAACATTCTGAGATTTTAGGGTTTGAAGGAGCCTCTCACTTTGTTCAGTGGTAAACTGCACGAATTCAGAGAATTTACTAATGATATCTTCCAATTTGATATCTCCCACTTTCCTCACAGTGACAATCACTTGGTGCTGGATTCTCCTCAAAGCTACCAACAAATCATCAAGAATTTCTCTTCCACTGACAACATAGCTAGAGCCAGGAAGGGTGAATTCAATGGCTTTAAAATAATCAAGGCCTGCTGTAAACATGGAAGAGAAGTACTCTGGAATCTTTTCAATAGCCTCCTCAGATACATCGGCAACAAAGGCACTCAATTTCTGGTAGACCTCAAGCCCAGACAGCCTCTTTTCAAAGCCAGGGATCTGGAACTTGGTCTCTCTCAGGAATTTAACAACAGCATCAAGAACAATCTCAACTTTCTTTTGGTACTCTTTCAGGAGCAAAATGGTCTTATCTGTGACAGTTGCCATAGTGTTAGAAGGATATACTGCTGCAAGTTTGTCAACAGCCCTCTTAAACATCACTTTACCCTGCTTTCCAGCCTGTTCAAAGGAATCCCCAATGTTTCTAGCCTGGTCATAGATTGCATCATATGTCCTGCCACCATGGACAGAGACCATTTCCACGACTGCGGGAACCTGGTTCTTCAGTCCCAGCATCATCTCATAGGGCATCTCCATATTCCAGGTTGTCTGAAGGTTCAGCATCTCAGAGTTCCTCACAGACATCTTCAGACCCAAGATGTCAACGTCTGTAGTTGGCTCAGACTGTGGGGAAAACATAAAACATAAAAGATTTTACTACAAAAATAAAAATGACAACAGTTTGCACTGAAATTAACCGTCAATAATTAATTTGTAGGCAAATAAATAGACAAAAGTTATCTTACCGGGTAGCTACCATAGAGTCTTGCTTTCACTTGTGCTGGGCGCTTAGTCTGCATTTGAACTGCAATGAGTCCGGCAGATGGAGTGGACATAGAGACAACAAGGCCATCCACTGGATTTCCAGTAATATGCTGGTCGATTTCCATTGACAGATTGGGCAGATTTACTTTTGCTGAGTTGGTGATGGAGGTTCCCACATTTTCATAACTTATGATGATGTTGCTGTCATGGTTTCCCTCTACCATTGAATGTTTTACAGCCAGGACAGAGGCCATTTTGAATCCATCAACCATGTTCACATTGGTGTTGCCCTCAATCTTTCCATTCAGAAGCTCACATTCAGAGGATGAGGAAGCATCAAGTTTCATGATGATCCCGTCCTGGTTAAGGATGCTGGCATCAGTTTTGAGTGTGAGCATTGCTGTTTTCATAGAGAACTCATAGGTCAGATCACCCATTACTGGGATGTTAATGCTCTGAATTTTGGGCAGAGTGATTTTTGGGATTGTCAGCTTGCTTAGAGCAGAAGGAACATGCAGAGATGGCATTGTGAAGAGACTCAAGTCAGGCACTGGAATGGTGAATGTAGACACCTCAACATTCATCACTGGGACTTTGTAGGCAGGGACTGTAATGGTTTTAGGCAATTCAATACTATATTTTTCATACTCTGCCTTTGCTTTGGCATAAGATGTAACAAAGATGTCTGCAGCCTTATCCTTGCCGATGAGAACATTCTTATGCAGAGTCTTGACATTGGCATTAATGGCATTGATGACTGGATCCATAATAATGTCAATGTTGATCACATCAAAGTTCTTCATGTACCTCATTTTGGAGTTCATGTCAAATGTCTGCTGGGTTGTGATGAGGAGATTGTGAAGGCCAGTGTCTTTCCACAGTGAGTAGTCTTCCACTCTTGGTGTTCTTATACCAAAAAATGGCACAGTCATTTCAGGAATGGTGATAGGTGTTGTCAGTACATCAAGATTTGCTTCTCCATTAATCTGGGAATATATGTTAATTTCCTGTTCACCATTATCCATGGTGATGGAATGGGAGTATTTGTACTGGTTGAATCTAGCCACACCGTTCCAGCTGGTTTGCTGCACTTCGGAGTTCAGGGTAAGAGCGATGTCATTCTGGAGATCTACCTTTCCGGACAGCTTGAATGGAAGGACAACCTTGGCATTTCCCTTATTCTTGGTGTCAAACATAAGCTCATTTGGTGTGACCAAAGCAATAGCAGAGATTGAAAGAGTTCCCTCAACCATTCCAACCAGCTCTGCATTATGAGAGGCAGTAAAATCAATTTTCATATCTTCAACCTTAGCCTGGAACTTCACCTCTGCGATGCTGTCTCTCATGAAGGGTGTTTCTGTCTCAAACTTGGCATCAACAATTACATGGCGGAAAAGGCAAATATCAGCAACCACATTTTGATTAGCTTTGGCATGGCTGCAGCCTGTTGCTCCTGTGAAAGTAACTTTGGCTGTATGGAGATCCATGACCATCTCCATGTCACTCTTGTGGGTTACCTCATCTGCAAATTCCTGAACTGCATATTTTCCATTGGCAAGATTGTTAATGTTCAGACTGGCAGAACCATCTTCAAACTTGAAAACTGTCTTTTGACTCATTGATGAATCACTGAAGATGTTGAGGGCTGGCATGTTGACATCATGTTTATAGCTAGTATCTACTGTGGCAGACACTCCATTTTCCATAGCAAAGAATGCACTATTGACAAGCTCTGCGACATAGATCTCACTTGTGACCTTTGCAGTAGTTTCAGCAGATGCTTGAACTGACAGGCCATAGAAAATCACTGTCCCCTTGTGGTCGAGTGTAATACATGACTGGTCAACCTTGATGTCCTCAGTGATTGACAGGCGACTCATCTTGGGCAAAGCAAAATGTGCACTGGCATCCACAGTGAAGTCAAGGACTTTCAAGGTAGATGTGGCCTTTGAGTTAAGGTTAATTTTGAACTCTGGTGTGAGTGATGTAGTGGTGGTGTTTTCCAGGTCAGCAGTGGTCCTGAGGTTATAATGAGGTGAGATTACACTGAACTCTCCATAGAGTTTTCCAAAACAGGGAATCTTGCTCATATCTGTCACTTTCTCTTTCAACTCCATAGTGAATGTGTCATAATCGAACGATTTGATTTTCTGGATCATTCTCATGAAATAGTCACTCATGTCATCAATCAGCTGTTTAAAGTCAAAGGAATACAGTTCATTCACAAGCTCCTGAGCAGGTACCATAAGCTTTTTGATCAAAGGCTGGATGTCAATTGATCTGAGAGCAGCAAATGCAGACTGAATCTTTTCCCTCACCTGAAACTGCTTCATGATTTGAACAGCCTCATCCATTACAGCCTCAACCATCTTCTCAACCTCATAGTTGGAGAGGATCTCTTCTATTTTGCCATACATTACATTGAACTTGTTAGCAATGTTATGCTTCTTCATCCAAGCCATGATAGCATCTTTCATTGATTTCAGCACATTCATGACTTTGTCAGTTGGGAACTTTGCTGCCAGGTTGGTCATGACATTTTCCATTGAGTTGATATACTTTCCCAGATCTTCGACAAAGAGGTTGAAGTCAAAGTTGTCAATGACCTCTTTCAGTTCTGACACCTTGTTCTGAAACTTGGCACTGATGTCATATTTGGTGTTGATGTCTTTCAGCATCTCAATGCTCTGGTCCATCAGCATCATCATTGTGGCCTTTACATTTTCAAAGACTGCAGGTAGTTGCTCAATGAAAGGGATCTGGATGAAGTGGCTGTCACTGTTCTTGTCATATTTCACAAATCCAGAGATGGCATAATCTTGACTAGCTTCACTGAAGAGGGTGGTGGAGACTGCTCCTTTCATCTCGATACCCATTCTCTCTGCATTGTTAAAGGCACCCATTTCTTGTTCAAATCTGTGGTCATTCACATTAGATGTCATCTTCAGTGTGACACTTTGCTCTTGGAGACTGAGCATGCTGTTGAACTTGTTGTCCATATTGGTGTTGATAGTGGCTCTGCCTTCCAGTTCATGAGTGGTTGAGGCTCTGGACTCAAATGAATGTGTGAAGACTAGGGGTTCTGCTTTCAGGAGGAACTTGCTGTATAGTTCGCCGCTCTGCTGTCCATACAGATACATTGCACCATTTGAGTTGAAAATGGCATCAATATTCAGAGTGAAGGGTTCAGCAACAGTTTTGATTGTGCTGTCCAAACGAAGAGTTTGTGATTTGAAGTTGGCAACATTGTTAAACTTCATGGTCAGACCAGCAACTTCCATATCAGTGCCATGTGTCATTTGAGATCCTAGAAGTTTACCATTGGTATTGGACTTAGTAGACAGGACCATGTCAACAAACTTGATTTCATAGGTGTGCTTGAGCTCCTCCTCTGAGAAGGCTCCCATCATCATTCCAGTCAGCTCCATGTTGTAGCGCTCTGCCTTGAACTGGGCATCATTCACAAAGTTAATCTCCATGATCTTCAGGTCGTTTTTCATCATAACTGAGGCTGTGAAACGCTCCATGTTTACTGTGATGTCATGCATGTAGGAGTTTTTCTTGTCAAGGACGTTGTCAGTCTTGGAGCTGAGGGTAAAAGATCTCATTGTCAGAGACAGTGAGTGTGTGTTTTCAGTCCTCATCTCGTTGAAAGATCCAACCATGTTGTTGGAGAACACTAAGCCATCTTCATTCACTCTGAGGTTCACTCTGTTCCTGGTGTTCATGTCAAAGAGGTTACCCTTAAAGATGCTGTTGAGATAAACTTCTGTGCTTGCAATCTTTCCGTCAACATTGAGCTCAGCTTTGTTCTCCTTAATGCCTCCCTTTGTGGTGAGAGACATGGTGGCACCAGAAGTGTCAAGTCCACCTTGGAAAACATTCTCAAAGGTCATTGGGCTGTGCTGAGCAGTTGTTGTAGAGCTGGTGGTCAGGCCATTCATGTTCAGGGTCAAGGTTGCTTTGTGAGAGGCAAGGCTTGCAAAGATGTTAATGGAAGCATCGGCATTGAGCTCCAAGCCAGAAGGACTCATGGACCCAGTAAGCAGAGAATAGGCCCGGTTCTCTGTATCATCAGCTTGATTCTCAATTCTGAGGCTGGCCTGTGCTCCAGAGGCAGAGAACTCCACCTGGCTACGAAGGATTCTCTCAGCAGACTTGGTCACGGAGTCAGACTGGATGGTAAGTGTGACATCCTTGTAGTTAAGGTCAATTTTGGTGGTGTGCTTGATGGGGCCACTGTTCATGTTGGTGTTAGACTCAACCAGAAGTTCGTCATTTTCATATGATGCCTTGATCTTGTTTACAACCTTCAGGATTTCAGAGGTCACACTCAGTGTACTTTCCATTCTTGCTTCTTTTTTCACTGGCTCAACAGAAAAGGTGTGGAGATAAGTGGTGCTAGCAGTCATGGGTCCAATGGACACACTTCCATCTGTGTTGACATCTCCAAAGAGCTTGTTTGAGTCTAGGTTGAACTGGTTGGTAATAGTCAGGGAAGTCTCCAGACCCAGAGGGGCACTGGCAAGCATGTTGTATCTTCCTGATGACATGACTTTGTCTGACACAGCAATGGTTTCCATCACATTAAAATTTGTTCTTATGAGTTCATGGTCCAGGGAAGCATCCATGGTGAATTTCATGGTTTCTGCTGTTTCGGAAATCTCTGTAGTTCCTTTAAAACAAAATCAGTAAAATATTAGTTAGTATCAACTATTATTTTCTTTCTGTTCTGTTAAATAACAAATGCATATTTTTTCTCATTTAAGAAAATAATCATGAAATCATGATGAAATTACCCTCCGTTGTGAAAGAGAGGAGTTTGATTGGACTGTCAGCCATGACTTTGAATTTGGCCAAGTAGCTAGGAGACTCTGCAGTGTTGTTGCCAGCAGACACAATTGTCTCCCAGTTATAGTAGTTGCTGTTGACCTTGGCAGATGCTTCCACCATTCCCATCAGAGGCAGGGTGATCTCATATTCAGAAGGAATGTTAAAAGTGGGGATTTGGATCTCCTGTGGGTCAAACTCTACACCCAGCTGAGGCATGGAGATGCGTGGAGAGGTGACTGTGGAAGGTATCCTTAGCTCCTCAGATGATTTGCCTCCAAGGGGCAGAGGGACACTGATGGTCAAACGGTCCTGGTTGAACCTGTATCTGACTATGCTTTCACTGGTGAAAAGATGAAAACAGAACATTTGTTAAATTTAAAACAGACATTTAACTTGAGAGTAAATATGCTTAGTTTAATCTTGAATTAGGGCAAAGCTGTACATTTACTCATAATCCATATACAATGATGTAAATCCTATGTTGAGTTTTTGAACAAGTTTTACTTACAGGTCCATGAATAGTTTGGCAGGCATGGAGGGCATCTCCACCATTGCTATATTGTCTCTCAGAGTGTTAACATAGGGAACATCAGTTGAGATCTTGTCCATCCAGATATTGCTGGCCTGGTGAAAGAACACCACATTTTTCATGCTTTAGATCGGAAGAACTGAATCAGGAAGAACTATTGTCAGGTAAGTCAAGGTCTGTTAAAATAGTTAAAATTATTCTATTCTTTTCACCTCAACTGCCTTGTTGAAGATGTGACGCAGTTTCATGTCAGTCTTGACAATCTGCTGGTCCATGACATCCTCCACAATCTGCCTGACCCAGGCCTGGAGGGCATCATTGTAAGGCACCAGGATCGTAGTATCAGCATTCATGTTGGACTTCAGCTGAACCTCAGCCTGATCTTTACCTGATATACAAAGCATTTAGAATTTAAATTTTACATTTGAAACAGTGTTTGAAAAATCCCTGAAATAGTCAATGTTTGAAGTTCATTAGCAGTTTTATTAACAGATGTACCATATTTAAATGTGACTGCCTGAATGGATGAGGTCTCTGGAAGCTTGATATCACTCTTGATCTCCATGGTGATATCGTCAGCATTCTTCATGGTCGCAGTGATGGCAGCATCAGTCTTGAGTGAGGGGACTAACAGCCGAACCTGCACCATGCCATCAGTCATGGCCTGAAGCCTGTGATGAAAAGAAACATGATCTAATCAATGCCTGCATATCAAAAAACTTAAAGACTGTTAAAAGTGGGCATGAGGTGTGTTACCTAGCTTTAAATCATATATAATATTTATTTATTAGTGTGTTTAAACAAAGATTGCAGCATGCTTGACTTACTGGGCACGGCCAATCAGAGAGAGCTGTGGGACATTCTTGTTGGTGATCTCAAGAGTAATGGATTTGCCTTTGGTATTGCTGTCAGTCATGCCAACCTTGACACCAGCCTCAACATCGAAGTCAGGTATCTGGATTTGGGTGGTGAATACATTCCTGTTCCTGTTGTATTTTAGGGTGGCTGTAGCCTCAGTAGGTTGAGTGCCTAGATGGAAAAATATATTACTTTGTTACTGATGTATGTAACCCTACACAATTAAATTGGAGAGATTGACTCATAGAAAAACCTTTTTTATATATGATGCTCATACCCTCAGCTCTCAGGATCATCTTCAGTGAATCAACCTTCTGGCGGCCGTCCTTTCCTTCATTAAGGAGATTATAGGCGATGGTAGCTGTGTATTCAGTGACTCCTCTGGGAGGCATTAAGTCTACAGTAAACCTAGGGGTAAAAGAACAAAGATTAAATCTGATGTGTTTTTATATAAATTGTCTACGCTATTGTTCTTCGTGTCAAGAAAACCACAAAAGGACATTTCTTGTGTGGTATGTTTGTACCAAAATTGGACTACCTTTACTTAGTTTTTATTCCTTACCAGTACATGTACACATACAAATATAACTGATAATATCACCTCAGCTTTTTGAATTTATTTCCCCGTCCATACTTGCCTTGTTATTACCATTATTTCTTAACTTTCAAAGTGACATGAAAGACAATTAACCCTCACCACATTATGGCATACCCATACAACATTCTCTATCAAACTGAACTATGTCCCATTACAAAGATGAGTCACCATTAAACTGCCATATCCTTGCGAGTGAATGAATAATAATAATTCAGTATATTGTTATTACTTTGACAAAATAATCAGTCTTCAAGCTAAAACTTACGTTGTCTCTCCATCCGCAGGGAAGAAAGTACTTTTATCACCAGCATCAGCATATGTTCTTCTGGTGCATAATCTGACATTAGAGAATAGTTGGTCGCAGTTGCGTTCACCCAGTCTGTGTGGGATCTTTGCAGCATATCCAGCACCCACAGTCATCACTTGATTGCTATTTTAAAGAAAGAACAGCAAAATCAGTGTCTATCCTCTTATACCTTTGTTGAATGTGCTGCAATTAAGATCTGCAATGTGCTATGGCATCACACAATGGGATACTGTATCATTAAAAACCTTACTAGTGGCTTTGTTTTATGGCTGATTAGCTTTCAAGTATAAAAACATTTTTATTAATTATTTAGTGTTATTTGTTACCTGATACTGAAGAGCTTTGTGTTGCTCTGTGGAACAGGGATGGAGAACTTGACCTGGTTCTGCTCCATGGTGATCTTGGCATTGACTGTGCTCTCATGGTACATGTTGGTGTGCATCTCAATAGCGGAGACAACAAATTCAGGGACATGGACTCCCATTTGAGTCACAAACTCAACTCCAACAGAGGGCTTGAAGAGCAGTTCCTTCTGTGAACATAACAGATCACATGAAATGAAATGAGGAAGGCTGCAGGGTGATGAAAAAATACCAAATAATTCCTCTACAATCAAATAACTACTACTAAAATCTCAGACAACAGGGAATACTACTACTATTGTCATTATAGATTTTAATAATACTTTAGATTTGAATTATTTACCATGTTTGGAGTTATGTTAAGGCCGCCCTTTGCACCAGGAGTAAAGGTACCAGACAGAGCAAATGTCAGAGGTAAGCCAGATGCTGTTGGCAAGATGAATTTGTTGTCCATGAAAATGTAATGGGCAAAGAACTCATTGTCAGTGCTGGACATCAGTTTAGCCATGATCTGAAAAACAGAATGAACAGTCAATTTGAATGCTTTCTTGCTGTGTTAAAGAAAAAATGTTTTTTCTGGGCAGACATTTTATGAAATGGTTAAAAGGAATAATGAACAATACCTCAGTGGGAAGGATCCTGAGGAAAACCTCTGTATACATCCTTATGTTATTAGCAATATCCCTCAGATCGCTGCCCTTGATGAAGCCAAGCTCAGCTTCCATGATCCTAAGGTAGGCCATGGACTCTGGGGACTCTTGACTCTGCAGATCTTTAACCAGCTTGGTGAAACTGCGCTCAATATCTCTCAGAAGATTTTTGGGAACCTTAGGAAAGATTTCCATTGAATTCTAATTAGCATTAGTGGTGATGATATCAGCAGAAATTGATAAATTAAAAGTTAGAGTGTTTAACTGAAATAATGCATCACATAATATACCTGCTGTCCTTCTGATTTCAGGGGAGCAACCCATTTGTCCAGAACTTCTTTGATCTTAATTGGCATCTTATCCTCAGCCCAGTACAGTGCCTTGGACACAGTGTCTGGGAAGAACCCATTCTTTCCAAACAAAGCATCAATGGCTGGCTCGAAGCCTCTTCCATCCATGCCAACCTACCAGAGGAAAAAAGATAATTTGATTCAAAAACAGTTGAAAAGGAGTTAGGTGTGTTAAAGTCTGAATCTTGGACGAATAAAGATCTTACAAATGCTATTTAGGTTTAATTTCTGTGGCAGATAAGTAGGGTTAAACAAACTGGAAAAAGTTCCACGCAGTATGGGATGAACTTTGTTTTCTAATGTTAGTATTAAAATGTTCTCTACTTGCATTGCTTGAAACGGTAAAACTACATATGAAACAACAAGAAAATACTGACTATTATGACCTACAGTATTACATACCTCCCAAAGATCCATATTGTAACCAAAAGCTTTCAGGGTAGTTTCCAGCAAGACCTCTCTGGGCAACTGGCTATTGGGATCAAAGACAATGTTCCCCTGAATGCCGGCCTGCATGTTTTCATGTGCCATGCCCAGTTTGTAGTTGCGAGACAGTGTGGTGTAGTCATTGTGTGTGGCAACATCTGTGCCCTGAAGGGCATCCTTTATCTTCTCACCAAGCCTGAGGTAAAAAAACAAATCATAACAATTACTTGAATATATGTCTTTGGGTTGTTAAATCAGCACAGTATTTCCATGAATTAAGGCATGATGTAATGTAGTGGCACTCCATTCTTACTTCTGGGTCTCTGAATCGGTGGAGGAAATGATATTGTAGATGTGGGAGGTCACAAAGGCCTTGACCTGAGTGTTTTGCTCCTGATTAAACAGCTTCTTCACCATCTCAATGTCACTGTCCTTGGGATTCCTCATCAGAATCAGGTAGGCTGCCAGGCGCTTCTGTACAGCACCCTTGGGGTACTGGCAGACCCTCTGGAGATTAGAACGAACCTGGATAGGAAAAGAAGAGTAATATGTTTGTCACTATGTTTCAAGAAACTCGTCACTCTGAAGCTGATAAATGGGTACAGATTTTCCATGGAGGAGGCTGTTAGTTACCTCATCTGTCACAGACATGCGTCTGAAAGCCTGGATGGCGGCGAGCTGCACAGACAGAGTGGTTGCAGGCTGTCTCATGCACTTCAGCATAATGGACTTCATAGCTGGATCAGCAGCTTCCATTGCATCTCCCATGTTTCCAATAACCTGGATGGAATAGTAAAGAAAATCAGAAAAAAACATGGAATTGGAAATTGCCATATAAGATTGCGTTTTTAAATGAGGTCTCAATTCAAAGCTCGTCGCTTTACCCTCAAGGTCAGGAAAGTCAGATCTTTCTCCCCAGCGCAGTCTGCGCCCAGAATGGAAGCCATGAACTCAGAAACAGCAGTGATCTCAGGGGTGACTTTGCCCTCAGCCTGGTACAGTCTAGTAATGAAGACAGTCATTAGTTACAACAGGAACTGCTTACGTCTAAAATACAATTTTCCTAATTTTAAAAAGATGATATATAGGTGTACTTACTTCCTGACTGCATTGCTCAGGGCATACATGATGGGTCTGCTCTGCTTGTTCTGAGCCATTGCCAGCATGTCATTGACCATGAGGCGGGAGGGGTTAGGCAGCAGTCCCAGGGCATAGACAGTAGCATCAACTTCAAGAACAGCAGCTTCGTCAAAGGTTCTGAGGACCTTCAGGATAGCGCTGGTACACTCTGGGGTGCCGCACTGAACCAGAGCTTGCCATGCCAGAGACTTGGAAATGTCAGTCATCTCAAGAGCAGCAGATCCTAGGACATCAACCTTCAGGCCACGGAGCTCAGACACCAGCTTATGGAAGAGGCTGGCTCGCTGCTTGGCATCAGTAGGGCGCTGTGTCAGGGTGTTCAGTTCCTGCAGTGTGGTAATGGCAGCATCCTTGGTTTGCACAGGGGACTTGTTGTCAGCAACATCCATAGGCAAGAACTTGAGGTTGTCCTGATCTGTGCAGAATTATAACACAAATAGTGAGTAAATGCAAGAAATTATGAAACATTTGAGATACTGAGCAAATATTTGATGTTTTAGAACATATTCGTAAAACAAAAGTACTTACTGCGGTCAAAGACTCTGTCATTGATCTTGGCGGTCTCTCTCAGAGTCACAGTTTGCTTTACCACAGTAGAAATTCCATATTCACCCCTGTTTTCAGAAAAGTTAATTGCAACAAATGCATAACATTAGAAAAATGATTACATTTGGTCAGTAATTATTTTATTTTATTCAAATTGTCGACATTTGTTAAAACTGTTATAAATATGAGTCAGTGCTTAATATTAAACAACAAAATGTTCATACCCAGAACAAAATAACTCATAAATATACCAATGTTAATATCTTTTAAAGACATTTATGAGTAGAGAAACCCAGAGTTCAAATTTATATGTTTTACTCTTTAGAATAGGCATCCCCTGCTCACTCTGGACTTGGATCAATTTGAAGGCCTAACATACTGGGTAAATTAGATACTCTAAGATTTTGTCGGTGCTTAGTTTTTGTAAAAATTACCCGTGGGAGAAGGGCATGTAGATGTGTTTCTCTGTGCAAGTTCCACTGGTCATGTGCTTCTTCTGGTTGTCAAACTGGTAGTTGCAAGTCTGGGTGCTTTTAATCATCTTGGACAGAGGATAGTTCTGATGGGAGAGAGACAACAAGAAAACATCCATGTTTTGTTAGATTTGCAGAAGAGCAGACTTCTTGGAAAATATCAGATTTTTGACTTTTTTCAGCTTCACTTGGCCATCTTTGGTTTTTAGTGTTTTTGTTGATATATAAAGTGAAAAAAATAGTGTCTTGAAAAACATAAGATTCAAGTTGGTTAAAAGGATTTAAAACATATCATTGCGCCTTAAGTTTAGTTTTTGATTAAGCTTACCACGCCAGAGATGAGTGCCAGGGGACTGGTGTCCTGCCTGCGGGCCATGAACCAGTCACATTTGGAAAGATCCCTGCTGACAGTGACATCTGTGGCAATGTCCTCTCTGGAGTTGACGGTGAAGTCAGTGGGACAGACTCCATGCACGGTGGCCTGAAAAAAATGATTAGAGAATCATTAATACTGAAAAGGTTGGAAAGAATTCAAAGGAACAAAGTTGCCACAGCTGAAGTGGTGACATGCGTTCTATCCTATAGCACTTTAGCTGAATCAGATTATCAATTGATCTGAAAGATTGCCCTCTATTTTGAGAGCAGGTGATGCCATTAACAAGATAAACCTATCTAGGACTTTGACCTGCAGCTGAAGATTGTCATTTGTGAGAACATGATGTTACAGGCATGCATTTATCACCTGTGACTGGGGCATCTTATCTATTCATTGTGCAACTTGTTTATCTTTTCATGACTCCACACCACAAATAGGATCCAACTCTATACTTGGTGACTCTGGCCTGCATTGATTTATAACTGTGTGCACTGATAAAATAAAAAATAAAAAATCAGTAATAAACAGGCAGGGGAGCAGTTCATACCATTTCTTTGTTCCTCTCCTCTTCCATTACTGGCACCATGAGAGCAGAGACGATTCCCCTCTTGATGTTCAAGATGTTGACAGGCTCATCATCCTCAGGGAAGAGTTTGACATCAGTCTGTCCTTCAACTGTGATCTTCAAAACGTTCCTGTTGACATGGGCAGAAAACCATGATCATTTACAAACTGATTTAGTTCATCACCTCCATGTACTTACTCAATTTGTATCATTTTTCTGACCACATAGACTTCAGTTTTAAAACTGAACAGTGAAGATGACTGAATCTTTTCTGGAAGAATAAAGAGATACTTACTTGGCCATGGCAGCTTGGAAAGCCTCGGTTCCCTCAACAGGACGATACACTGTGCTCCCGTCTCTTTCCACCTCAGAAATCTCACTCAGAGAGCATTCTGTTGTGCGGATGATGAAACTACAGGTCTGGGGCACATCAACCTCAACCTGTGCAGCAGATTAAATATTGTTTTTAGAACCACTGTTTTCCATTCAGGGTCAGAGGATTGTCAAGTGTGTGGTAATGATCAGGGCTGTGAGACATACTTTGCAGGAGACTTTGGGGCTGCTCTTGTTGTCAGTGGCTCCGGTCATGCCGTTAAAGGTCTCAGCTTCGTAGTCATACACAAACCCCCTGAAGTTCTTGAATCTTTTGGACACTAAAAAGTATTTGAAACACCATTTAGAAAATTGTAACATTAATGATTTAAACACTGTACATTCTTTTACACTAATATACAATATAACAGGCTTTATATACTTTTGTCTACTTTAAATTGATGGTAAAAATCATAGACACACTGGCAGGTGAGCTCATCAGTAAGGATTCAAAGGCGGTGAACTAATCTCTTGTGGTGATGTACCGGTATATTTCAAGTTAAGTAACAGCCGAACATTACAATAATTAATGAAAATAACAATGAAGAAGCAACTTACAAAAGCATCCTGGGGATTGTTCATCAACACTTCCCACATCTTGCTCTGTAAAAGATAAAAAAGTGTTTGCTTGACTTTTAAAAAACCCACATCCTGCTCAAAAATAAATAGTTCAAATTACATTTACATTTACATTTCTCATTAACTCATTACTGAGTGTTGAATTTTGCTTGTCAGTGATTTAAAAAATGATCCTCTATTTGAGTAGCATGACAATGAATGTAACAATAATGAAAAAAAAATACTATTACTAAAAATATAAAGCATGATATTATATACTACTGGAATTATTAATTTGGCACAAACAAAACTTAGAGTGTAATTATCTGCTTTTTTAAATACTAAGAAATAAACGTCTTTCACGTTTTTCTGAAATAGATTTAGATTTATAAAATACCCTTAAATTCCATTAGCTTTGAAATAAAAATCGTAATACTTACGGGCTAGGGTGTAAGTGCCCAACAGCAGCAAAAGGCAAAGCTTGGTACTCCCCATGATGGGTTTAGTAAAGCTCCTTGAAGCCTAAGATAGAGAGAGCCCTCCTCTTTCAGTGAAGACTAATCCTTTGCCTCAGTCTTTTGGCTTTTATAGTCCTCCAGTCTTACTGTATGTGATCACCAGGACTTGCAAATGTGTTGCCCTCGTTCCAAAGTCTGAGCAGTCCTTGTGGCAGGCCAAAGGTAAACATGTTTCACAAAGCAAGACTTGTCTGTCAGCACTGGGTGAGGGTGGTCTGTGTGATAATGTTATGCTTATTTGGCTTTTGTTTAGTGTTTGGGGTTGTGTTCTTTAGACTCAAAGCTCAAATTGAATTCAGTTTTGAAGCAAGAAGTTAATAGATTTGTGTTTTTCATGATCTAATACATACCTTTATCTAAAAAAAAGCTGCTTGCAATAACATCGCTGTCATAAAATATAATCTCAGTCACTAACCTTGATTGCTTGTTTGTAGTGTTCAAAGGGCAACACACAAATAAACTAATTTGTTAGTACGTGCATCTGTGTGGGCCATTTCGTTTTTCATTCTGGATGCTCAAAAGTATTATCTGAAAGTTCAATTGATTGTTATAGTTTTGACTTTTCTCAAGGTGTAATTGTACACGTGTTCAACCTAATCAAAAGGAGGTCAATACAGGCAGTTTTTCATTTAAACCTTTTGAGCACAAAGATTTTATCATAGTATCCCTCAAACATCCATTAATACATGTAAGTCTCTTACAGAGAGTCAACCTTTGCCCCACAACCTTTTTACAATATGAATCATAACGACGGAGAATCGAAACCTGAGTCACCTGCTGCTTTTGTTACTTGGAGTGTGTTGAGACCACATATCAGAGCTTGTCTTAAATCTGTAGCATTGATTCTTTTATACTGTATATCTATTTATATCTTATTATTATTATTTTCATAGTATTAAAAGAACAGGTCTAAGAGACAGTGGCTACTTGGCATAAATAATGGCTTCTTTCCATTTAGGTATGTCAGTTCTTTGACTCTGAGATTTTGCACATTATGTAACCTGCATAGTTTACTGGAAACATGAATGGAGTGGAGCCATTATTAATGTTATTACCAGCCTTTGCTTTTCATGTATGACAATTCAAACTGTACAGGCTTTTCAAGAAATCTTTGCCATTACTGAGCTGACTTTGGTTATTATCCATTATCCACTTGTTGTGAGTGTTAAGTCTTGAGTTTTTACTGAACCATGGTTGTGACATTGTATTTAACCATTATTCAACTATTCATAAGTCTTTATTAAGATTGGCTCAATAACTAACTGTCTGTGACTCTGTCCCATAGTGTTAAACAATATGGAACATGTACGTTAATAGACTACCTTCCATCACAGCGGATTTGTTTAAATAAGACATTAAAGAACAATACATTTGTCTCTTAAACTTTGTTGATTAAGTTAGTCTGGTTGAAAGATTGGTGTCTTATCATTTTTGTCTTTGCGAACCTTTTACCTGATAAGGGAATTCTATGAAAGCTGTTTTATCTGGATTACAACAGTAGTGAACTCAAGATAAGTCAGTGAGGCAGAGGAAGACAGTCTGGTGTTGCATAACAGTCAGTAAAGACAGTGCTGTTCACAGTAATTACATAGAAAATATATCACTGCGCCCGAAGCAAATAGCCATAATTAAAAGTTAGAGTGTGACAATTGAAAAAGCAGTTGCAGATTTTGCTGAACTCTCCTTTGGTGGGATTGTTGAGATGTAACAGCATTCCCAATGTTGATGTAAATTATTCAATCAGTTAATATAGAGAAGTTCTTGCAAAACATAAAATATCCTTTGATCCTATAGATATCCTGTAAAACTAGCCACACCTGCTTGAATAATTAACGATCAGGTTTTAATTTCTTGAAACCTGTTTTGTAGAATAATCTACCATTCAGGTAGGCTAACCTGCCTGGTTAGCACAAAAACACAGACACAATTTGAGGAAATGATAATGGTATCCAACCCTTTCTGTCACATCAAAATGTGTTCACCAATGTTCAGACATGTCCACCAATGCCGATCAATAAAATATCCAAATTAATTTTTGCCAACCCTTTGTCTGCTGGACTTCTGAGCTCAAGTCAAAGTTCATTCTGTGAAGCTGATATGTTGTACTTTAATGACACTGATCACTCAGTGTGGTGGTGAAAGAGAGATAACTCATTAAATCAATGTGGTTCAATAGCTTACACATGACAGCATTATATGGCTACAGTCTACTAATCAGTATACTCAAAATGTTCTCAGTGGTCCTCAAAACCAGTGTGGATGCAGCACTTCTGACGTAAGATCCAGGTGTCAAAATAATGAATGGGGGGAAAAGTGGTAATAGGTGCTTAAAGTTCAAGGGTAATGTATTATTATTTAAAAGAAACCAATAAAAAACATACAAGCAAAAGTTATGTTCAGCAAAAACATCAACACCTCTAAAAGGGACTTAGTTGTTTAATATGCAGATAATTCTAAACTCAGTGAACTATATAAGGCCTTGCTTATAATCTGGTTTTGTATCACTCTGGACCCTTACAAAATGAGTTGCAGGCAGACCAATCATTGTTTTAAGTGTGCTCAGCTAATCAACTCACCTCTGTAGTTGTGGTGATAGAGTCTTGCCTTGCTGATGCAGTAGGAGTCATAACTATACAGCACATGGTACAAATGATAGATAAGATGTTTCTGACTGAAAAACAGAATTGCAACAAGAAGAGATAAAATTGTAAATTATACTGTACATTCAGATCATTACTGGATAGAGCTTTAAGAGGTAAAATACATAAATTCACTGAATGAAAGTCTAATTTCATTCACTGTTTAAAAAAAAAAAATATATATGAGTGAAACATGTAGTTATAACAGATAGATACATTGATAATGATGAAAATAATCACCAGGTGCAGCTATACACCTAGCTAAGCCTAATGCAGTCTAACGCAATAAATTATTGTAATGTTAATTCAAATTCAGCAGTATTTTGTGGTGTTGTTGAACTGTTTCTAATATTCAGTGAATTAAATGTAATATATACATATAGTCATATACACATAAATACACGGTCGCCCATAAAGTTGGAATAATTTTGTTTTCAGACACATACCTCTTTTTATTTTCTATTTATACACATCAGTAATCACCTTTGACCAGGTGCAATGAGATTGATCAATACAATTTTGAGAATATATACACTTTATCTATCAAGAGAAAATCACATTTTCACAATCATTTCATGGAAAGAGGTAAAAAATATTTGATTCCAACTTTATGGGCGACCGTGTTTAATATACACATAATAGGGCAACATCATACAAGAACAAGTGAACATTATTACTTTAATGTAGGGAGTTTTGCAGGGCTTTTGTATAAAACTACTATGGTTAGTTTTGGCTAGGTGTGCCTAATAATATGGCAAATTAGTGTGTTTTGTAAAAGATGGGCTCATGTTCAATGTGATATAGAATTTAGAGCTGTAAAAATTATTCAACTCACTGATTAGTTGCCACTACTAAATTAGCCCACAACTATGTTGATAATTGATTCAGATAATTGATTTTAAAAAAGAAGAAGAAATATCCAAATAATCTGATTCAAGTTTATGAAATGTGAATACTTCCTGGTTTCTTTAGTCTTCTATGACACTGAACTGTATATCTTAGGGTAATGGAATGTTGTGGATAAAACAAGATATATGAAGTTGTCATTTTGGGCTTTGGGCAATGGTAGTCTATATGTATGACCATTTTATGGAATTTTATACACCAAACAACTGATTGATTAATTGAGAAAATAATAATCAGATTAATCAATAATGGAAATAATCATTATAATTGTATTATTCTGAGGTTAATTTAGACAACATTACTCAAAACAAAACACCCAACTGTCTACAAAGCCAGACAGGCCACTCTGAAATGTGCAGTTTTGCTTCATTGAAGGGGTATGGGGGGGTCAGAAAACCAGTCAGTGTCTGGTGTGACCACCATTTGCCTCACGCAGTGCAACACATCTCCTTCGCATAGAGTTGATCAGGTTGTTGATTGTGGCCTGTGGAATGTTGGTCCACTCCTCCTCAATGGCTGTGCGAAGTTGCTGGATATTGGAAGGAACTGGCCACAATCAACAACCTGATCAACTCAACAATATATATAGCTTTATTGTGGCCAGCCTAAGGCACACCTGTGCAATATTCATGCTGTCTAATCAGTATCTTGATATGCCACACCTGTGAGGCCTGTGAGGTGGGATGGATTATCTCGGCAAAGGAGAAGTGCTCACTAACACAGATTTAGACAGATTTGTGAACAATGTTTGAGAGAAATAGGTCTTTTATGTATATAGAAAATGCTTTAGATCTTTGAGTTCAGCTCATAAAAAATGGGAGCAAAAACAAAAGTGCTGCGTTTATATTTTTGTTCAGTGTATTTTATACGTGAGCTGTGCAGTAGTAGAAAGTCAGTGAAAGTCAGCCAGTCAGTACAAAATCAATAATCATTTGAATCAGACAACAACAGGGCATGGATGAATTATAAAAGCTGGATACTGAACCAAAAATGGTGCCCATTCAGTCCATTAAGAATTGTTTGGCTGGCGCCTACGCCAAAAAGAGTTTATCGCTACTGAGTTTATTGCCATGTTATGCTGCCCACTGAATATATGCAGAAGTGTTTCCCCTGCTGGCCCTGTCCATAACTTCCCCCTTGGCCCATAGACTTTACATCGTGATAATGTCACAGATTTTTAAATAGCTTTCAGCTCAAGGAAGATTTTACAAATATAAAACCTCCATGGATCAAGCATTCATAATAGAAAGAGTCATAATTGACATTGTCTTTTTTGAGGTGTACTATCAGCATTTTTACAGACATCTCATTTACAATCGTCATCTATAGGGAAAATGCTTTTTGGCCACAAGGGGAGCTGAGCAGGCTGAGCTGAGTCACCCTATCCAGCTCTTACAATAAATCAAAGCTAGAGGGATATAAAGTTGGACGTCATGACAGCTCGTCAAAATTGAAGCCAAAAACATCTTGATCGAACCCCTGGTGGCTGGCTGCAGTATAGGTCATAAATCCTGTCCCCTCAATGTTAGCAGATGGGAAATGAGGCAAACTAAAAAATCAAAGTACACTTCAAATACATTTTTCTCAAAAAAATGTTTTTTTTGGTCATTTTAGGTAGTTCTCATCATGCTGATGTTTGTCAAAGGGCTCATTTGTCTGGTAAGTTTGTTTTTAATTAGTTATTTGAGAATATAAAACGGGGTGTGATGGACAAACCTCCGTCAGGCAATAGGATGACTGACGGCCGTGTCCTGTGGGCCATCACCCTCTGCCTCCAAATGATGTCACACAAGCAAGATGGCAGCTCCTGGATAGGAGAGCTTTTTGCTTCACTTTTGCATAGCAATTTTGGATGTATTATGATAGCGATAGGAAGTGGAGACAAGTCCTCCATATTTGTACACAGTCAATGGTATTATGAATTAAGCTCCTACCTCATCTGACATTTCCTGTTCTTCTAAAGCTGGTCTTGTTGGAGTCCGAAGCTTAGTAGGTTTTTCACTATTTTAACTAAACACTTTTGTGTTCAAATTTGTGTTGCCAAGAGCTGAAGTTTCAATATTGGTACTGTTAAATTGCTGAATGTGTCATGTGTTTCAGTCTCTGTGAGTTGTTACACCATGCAAACAAAACAACTGAATTTGCTGAGGTGTTGTGTCACGTTAACTAAATTGACATATCTCTACATGCTAGCATCTTATAAGAAGGTTTAATTTCAAGGACTTTAAGGACCAGTGAGAAGGATTAGTGTCATTTAGCAGTGAGGTTGCAGATTGCAACCAGCTGAATGCCCCCCACCAACTATAGTCTAATAGCTGGAAGTTCAGCTATTACACAGTTATCCATGATAATTTGGAACATTTAAATGTGCTTTTGCAATTAACACACATAGCTATTAGTCATTGTTCTTGTTACTTCTTTTTCTGTGTGTTTGCGCTCCAGCTGGGTGTGTGAGAAATGAATTGCATGGCATCTTAAGATCCCCATCCCAATCAGGGCATTGTTTAAAAGAATAATAATTAAACAAGTTAATCTTGATGTATTGTAGCATTCTGCAGCAGAAATGAATAAGGCTAGACTAATTGATTTGTAATTGATTTGGGTGTAAGTACGTTCCTGAAGGTGGTAAAAAGCCTAACTTTACAATTAAAAAAAATGTGTTTCAGGTTTGGGTTAGAACGCTTTCCAAATTTGAGGAATGGTCCTCATCTCATCTCATCTCAATCTAGAATAACTTTAATGATAAAGTTTTTGAAACTATGGAAACAGTTGAGGCTGAACTTGTGGGGAATAGTAGTCGGGACAGCCACTCTAACACAGAAACAGAGTATGCAGCAGGTGGTGCAAAGTAAAACCAGATGGGCATGTTGTTGAGTTACCTTAGTTGCTGATTCCCGTCAGCTTATAAGTAATTGTACCTATTAAACAGTGTATTGAGACAGGTGATTATGAGTGAAGTAATGCTTGTTTATACAGTACATTCCATTTTGTACACATGACACATGGTATACTGTACGTGTGACTGTAGTTGACCAACAGAAAGACTTAAAACATAAATTAGCAATAAACCCATATTAGTTGGTGTAGCATCTTGAGAAGCCATAAGTCATCAAACATGTTGAAGCTGGCTGTTGTTTAGTAGGTTTTCATTTACTGCATGTTAATATTACATAAGAAGAGCTGGCTGGCCAGCGGGTAGGTGTCTTACATAAAAGCACAGCAGAAAAATGTTTGGAATTGTTGAAACTGTATGTGGGAACTGTTATTCCAAGTGTAGTTTGGATTACACTTCACCTGCTTTGGGGCAAAGGGCAGCACCATTCCAAAACTGCCATCTCACTGTTCAGTATCTTACTGTACCTACAGGAGCTACCTGATAAAGTGTTCCAGTACTGTTAAAGATACAGTCATGGATCAAAGGTTTCAGTTTTTGACAATATTCCTCAAAGGCTCAATCAGGTAGCCAGCGGAACAAGGCTTACCTAGTCTTTTTAAACATCTTTTTAATAATAGTTTAATGTTAATAAATAATATAATATTACATAACACATTACAAATATTATATATTATTGTTTATATATTAATATATTTATTTAGACTCTGTTGAAGGAAATAAAAACATGGTGCTTCATCTGTATTTGAGGTAAGGTCAGTTGGAAAACAAACAACATAGTAGTATATGACACTGTACATAATACAGAAAATGTTCCAGTGCCCCCCTCTGGTTGCTGAAAGACAGTACATGTTTGCATCTGGAGGCAAGACAAGAGGCCATGCTCTGCATTTCTGTTATATTGGGGTTCACATAATTACAATATTAGCATAGAAATGTCCTTTTTATATTTGACTCTATGGCAGTTTATTTAATTCTGGGGACACTTTGCATTTGAAATGAAATGTTAGAGATTAGACAATAATAATACTATATCTGGAATATGCATTCATAGGTTTTGGTTCATAGACATAAACTGAAACTTACTGCTGATGATCAAGCTGTAGCAACTATGGCAGTGTTATTGAATGAAGAAAGTAAAGGACTGCTGCACAATGATATTGAATAAACATTATTAAACACTTTATTTCACAAAAAAAACTGAAAGATAGAAATTTTGCAACACATATGGTGATATACAGATAAATATATGCCATTGTTACATGTAAGACGTTGGTCATTCATCCACTGTTTTTACATGATTTATTTTAAACAAGCTGAACATGGTACATTATGTTAATTTGAAATACATTTTGTAAATAAAGCTTTACATTTTTTGAAAACTCAAACTTATATGTTTAGGTAATACTGTAGCATTTCCATCTTTTATTTTATTGGTGGGGGTGGAATCAAAGATTAATCTCAAGCCTTTTACCCTGAACTTTTATGTAAGATCTGTAGTGAGCAGGAGCCTGCTTTAGAAGGTCAGTAACGGTGTAGTTAAATTGATTCACTACAGATCTGACAGTTTCCAGAATGTAATCAATGGTGCCATTTATAGTTGCAATGTCGACAGCTGTGTTTGCATAGTTGGTGATTATTTTCATAAAGTTAACATATTTGTCATAGAGAGCATTCATGTAGACAGCAATGGCACCAAGGAAATCAGACTTCAGGTTGTTGTCAACAAAGTCCTGAGCTTTGTCAACAAAGAATTTCAAGGTGTCACCCAGTTTCTCAAGAAGCATGTCTACACTCTCAACTTGTTTCAAAAAATCCACAACAGGATTAAGCACCATCTTTACCCTGTCTCTTATCTGGTCTATTATTTTAGCTCCAGCCATAACATCACCAACATGCATTGTGACGTTAATTTTACTGATCATGTTAAATGCAACATTGAAAGCATATTCGACATTAACAGCCACCATGTGCATCGCCTTCTGTACCATAGTAGTAATGCTGATGGTCAGCTTATTGACCACCTCAATGAGAGAGCTCATCTCTTTAGAGCCAGGCAGTTTGACCTGGGTCTCTCTCAGCACCTTGATGGAAGAATCAAGAAAGACTTGAACAGTCTTCTGGTACTGAACAACAGTGTTCCTAAAGAGGATAGACACCTGGCTCAGATGTGGGCTATGGTTGTTTGCTATACTGTGGGCCTCCTCAATGTATTCAATAATAATAATCTTTAGTTGACCAGTGTATCTGAAGAACTGGTGTTTCTCAGCATAGCTAGACAAACATGAGGTGATGGCAGGAAGTCTTTCTTGTAGTCCACTGAGCATGATGTTAGGGGCATCCATGTTGAAGAACAGCTTTAGATTTATTTTATCCACATCCTTGGCAGAAGCTTTGATGGTGAAGATCTCAACATCCTTCCCAGGATCAGACTGTTAAACATTTAAAAAAAAAGGATAACATGAGATGTATTTATTGATAATTTTAAGTTTGCAAATACAATACCAAAATGAGGTTCTTACAGCATAACGGCCATAAACCCTGGCATTCATCTGAGATGGGACCCTGCCATTGAGCTGAAGACCCAGCAAGCCAGCAGAGGGGATAGAAATTTTAGAACTGATTCCATCTTTGCGGGCAGCACAACGCAAGTTGACATCTGTGAAGGCAGGGCTGGTGATGTCCACATTCAGGGAGGCACGGGAGGCACTGTAGAGACAGGAATGTATCAATTCAGTATAGAAGGAAACTTAACCCATAAAAAGCAAAACTATTTTACAGGTAATTCATAAATATACATCATATATTGTCTGTTCTTGAAATGTGAGTAGATATACTGTATGTGTGTGACCTGTAACTATTCAAATTACAACTGTAAAATCCCCCAAAATGACACACAATGGTTGTTTCAATTGTTACCTCAAAGTATGGGAAAAAACATGTTGAATGTCCATGGTTAGATCGGTATGGGTGAAAATCCCTGTCCCAGTCAGGCTTACTCCAGCTTCTTCAAAATTAATGGTGATGGCAGCTGTTGAAACACATTGACCTTAGTTAATATGAATAATTATACTTTCTATTTAATGGGTAAAAGTGTGTTATGCTAAGAAAAAAAACTTACAGTTCAGGTCATAATTCAAGAAGTCAATAGCAGAGGCGGCAGAGGACTTGAAGGTGACTTTGAAGACTGGAGCATTGCCCTCAAACTCAGCTAGCTGGTTTGTGGTGTACAGTAGGCTGACAAACTTGGTAATTGTAGAGATCTTCTGCTTGGCAGCTGTCACTTCAGCAACAGTTTTCTCATAGATGGTGAGATCACCCAGGCTACTTGGTTGAGACATATCAATCTCAATATCAACAGTCAAGGAAGACACTGGTGCAAGATCAATGGTAGCCTGGGCCACATGCTTCCCCTTGGTGTTGAAACTGAATAAGTTTACTTCATTGTTGCCAGCATATTTCAGCACTGCATATACACGGCTCAGGGAGGCTTCAACAGCAATGTTCTCATTTATATCCATGGCGATGACTGGGATGGTAGCATGGTTAAGTTTGGCATCAGAAATGACCTTGGAGGTGCAGCGTAGGCCATTATTATTCATGTACACATTAACCTCATTATCCAGGACTCCCAAAACTACGTAGTCTTCAAGCACTGTGCCATCCATCTTTGCCTTAGTTGTTGACTCCATGGAAACATCATCAATTGTTCCCTCCAGCTTCAGATTGTGGTCTGCCTCTGCATTTCCAACAGCTTTGATCACAGGGATGTTGAAATCACCCTTCATTGTCAAGGTGGAAACAACATTTGCTTTGGTTGTAGTGTCTGCAACCAGATTTTGGTTTGCTTCCAGGTTGAGTATAGGGAGGGCAATCTTCGCAACAGTAGTCACAGAGACAGCAGTTTCAAAAGTTTCAGTGCTCATACTGACTGTGTTGTCATGAGTGCCTTCAATGTGACGATTTTCCAGGGACAGGGAATTGGCCAACTTGATTCCTCTCTTGGTGGTCAGACTTGTGGTACCATCGAGTTTGGCTTTTAGGCTCTCGAATACAGAAGTGGTGGTAGCTCCCAGACGGAATACCAGATCATCCTCAGCATACAATCCAGCATTGACATTTAGGTTAATAATGGCAGACTTGAAAGACAGTTCTGTGATCATGTTACCCATAGGGGCAATGTTGATCAGACCCATTATATCAACAATGGGTGCAGTTTGGCTTTTTTGGTAAACAATTTTAACATCCACATTAACAGTCTGTTCAGTGGTAGTCAAAATGTTTTTCAGCCCAGTTTGGTCATACAAATCAAGATCACTAATGGCCGGGGTATGGAAGTCAACAAACGGAATATTAATTTCAGGGATGCTGATAGGCCCAGTTAAGAAATCAAGGTTTGCTTCTCCTTCTACGGCAGTAAAAATAGCAGCCTCCCTCTCATTGTTCTCTACAGTCAAGTTCCAGAACAGTTTGTGCTGATTGAGACGAGCCAGAGCTACAGTATTCATATGGTGTGTGTCAGGCCTGAATGTTGCAGAGTAATCATTCTGCAGATCCATTTTGGCAGTAAAAACATCATTGAAATTGAACTTTGTGTTTCCCTTATTCTGAAAGCTGAACACAACCTCAGTGGGACAAACAGCAACGTTGATTGCATTGTTGAAAGCTCCATTAACAATTCCAACTAAATCTGTGCTATGGGTTGCCTTCAGCTCAAACTTCATTTCTTGAAGGTCAGCATTTATTGATCCAACTACAAGGCTGTTTTTGACGGCAGGGCCTTCTGCTTCAGAGCGAACATCAAACTTGAAATTGCTGAAGATGACAGAGTCAGCACTCAGGGTTTGTTTCATCCTCAGAAGGAATGTATCGGTGTCGCTAATGAAGGTCAACTTGACTGTAGCTGGATTGACTATGACTTGCAGATCACTCTTGTGGGTACTGTCATGAGAGTTGAAGGCGGAAGTGCCCTGATTGCCAACAGTTACTGTAATAGTGGTACTTTCCTGGCGGGCCATTACTTTTTGAATCACAGATGTCTCACCAGTGAGGCCAATGGTGGGGAGGTTGAGCACATGTTTGTAGGAAGTGTCAGTAGTAGCAGATAAACCGCCCTTTGTAACTAAGAAAGCTTCGTTTAAAAGCTCAGCATTGTAGGCTGCTGTGGTGGCCTTTACTATGTTCTTGGCTGAGGCCTGGGCTGAAAAGTCATAGAATGTCACAGATACATCGTGGTCCACAGCAAGAAAAGCATGGGTGAATTTAAAGGTTTCAGCAGCAATCACACGACCCCCTTTGGGAAGAGCAATGCGAGCAGTGGAATCCAGATTAAAGTTAAGGCTCTCAAAGTTCAGAGATGTCCCTTGGGATGTCACAAAAGCTGTCAGCTGGGAAGTATCATCATCAAATGAGCTCTGGACCTCAGCAGCATTCCTAATAATGTAGAAGGGGGAGTTGACTTTTATCTCATACCTCAATTTACCAAATCCTGGAATCGTAATCTCACGAGGAATGACTGGCAGATTAAGTGTTGGGAGCTGGAGAGTCTCAATAAGTTTCTCTGCTGGAACAGTAGGCAGGGTGGGGAAAGAGAACTCAGGTACTGTAATCTCAGGAAGTGAAACCTCAGGCAGTGCAGCAAGGTAGGTCATACTCAGGTCCCCAAATGAAGCACCTATATCAAACAGTTTCACCTCAATATTAATAATTAAATCAATCAAGTCGATGATGATCTGTTTAATATCATCAACTGAGATGGTGCTGGCTTGCACTGTGTGGAAGCCCAAAATGGTGAACTCAGGGATGTCCAGCTGTGTTGGAATTTCAAACTGTTGAAGCTCATCCATGCTGATCTTCATGGGAGGCACAACAAGATCAGTGAGAGGGATGGTGAATGATGGTGTGTTGAGCTCAGTTTTCTTCAGCCCAGCAAAGAGCCCCTCAATGATCTGCTTAATCTCACTGATGATCTTTTGCTCAGGAGCGACCCTCTTAATCATCTCAACCATATTAGTAAAGATATCAGAGATGATGCTAATGAACTTTGTGTAGCACTTGCTTGCCAACTGCAGATAGGAGTTTATTTCAGCTCTGACATCCAGTTTTGTAATTCCCTGCTTTATATTTTCAACCAATCCTTCCAGATTATTAAACACAACATTGTCAACAATATCCCTTACATTTCTCATAAATTCTACAATTTTGATTTCTCTTAGTTGTTCCAGAGATCCTCTAATAGAGGAAAACACAAAGTTAGCAAAATCTCTTGTTGCCTCAAGTTTCTGGGGGATTTCAAGAGACCTGATGAGTTCATTCACATTAGCAATCATTCGATTGGCATGATCCACAAAGTCATTATAATCAAATGAATTCAGTTTATATTCAATGACGCCAAGATATACATTCAGTTGTGTAATTATTCCTCTAATCTCAGTTGCTTTCATGTAGCTGATAGCATCCTGGAAGGCTTGCGTGAATTTGGAGGGGATACCTGCATCCTTCACTAATTTGGCTACAGCCCTGATGGTTTCCTCAATTCGGAATTGCTTGATGAGCTCTACAACTTTTTCCAGGATGGCTTGAACCTTCTTGTCGGCCTCTAACTGTACAATCAACACTCTCATCTTGGCATTAAATGTGTTGAGTCTACCAACAATGTCAAAGTCCTGCATTATTTCCCTAAAGTAATCTGCCATTTCACTTAAAATCTCTGTGGGAATCTGACTCACTAGATGTTCAATGTGAGCTTTGACATTGATGGATGAAATGTACCTTTTCAGCTCAGAGGCAAAATTCTGCACTTCAAAGTTTTCACTTATTTGTTTCATATCACTAATTATTGTATGTAGTTTAGATTTGATTTCATACTTGGCATCAATATCATACAGGAATGCAATGCTGCTGCCCCTCAGCTTTTCCAGGTCAATCGCCTCTATCATCTCCTTTATGGAATCAATCATAGACACAACCATAGTCTTGACACCATACTCTTCATTTATAACACTAAGCTTATACTGGATATCCTGAATTAAGGTTTCAGGGAGGGTGCCATCGACGAAAATGTCCGTAATCACACCAGCAAAGTGTTGGATATAAACAGTTAGATCAGCCATCAGTTTCTCAACAGAAACCTTCAGATTCCTCAAAGAGGCTTCCACATCATTCATGGAGATGACATAATTTTGGCTAAAATAATTTAAGTGCTGCTTCAATTGGATTGCCTTGTTTTCTATATCTAATTGAGCAACAAAGTCACCTACATACTGAGTAACAGCCTCAAGCTTAGCCCTTATCTCTGCATTGTTAATGTAGTCCTTCAGTGTCTCTGCAAACTGCACAACACAAACCCTGATGCTTTCTAAGACAACTGAAAGATTTTCAGTTAGAGGGAACTGGATTATGTGACTACTTGTACTCTTGTCATACTTGAGAAAGCTAGAGATGGTGAATTCCTGGTTCTCTGTAGAGTCAGTGTTGATGATGTTTGTGAGGACAGTGCTAGAAATTTCCATTCCAATTCTTTCATCAGTGTTGTAAACACTCATGTCCTGCTGGAAGATGTGCTCATTCATTTTAGACTTCATTCTAAAATTGGTCTTCTGCTCTTGGAGTGAAAGAATGGTATCCAAGTTGTTGTCAATCATTGTCTCAAGGGAAAAACCATTATCAAACTGCTGGGTCGCAGATGCCCTGCATTCATGTGAGCTAGCAAAAGCCAGGGGTTGTGCTTTGAGGAGGAACTTGCCGTAGAGCTGGGCACTGTGCTTTCCATACATGGTCATGTCTCCATCACCATTGAAGATGGCATCAAGGTTGAAATCAAAAGGAACAATGCTGCAACGGATGGTATGGTCAAAGCGAATTGGCTGAGAGTTGAAGCGGGCATCGTTAGTGATCTTGGCAGCAAGACCAATAATTTCAAGCTCAGTGTTGTGGCTCATGTGGGTTCCAAAGAGTTTTCCAGTGGTGCTGCACTTTGCGTTAGCAGTCATATCAGCATAGTTAACCTGATAGGTGTGCTTGATCTCTTCCTCTCCATAGATGGCGTTCAGGCTTCCAGTCAGGTCCATCTTGTAAAGCTCTGCCTGCAGTTTAGCCTCATTCATGAAGTGGGCAGCCAGAAGTTTCAAGTTGTTATTAACATTGGCAGACGCAGTGTAAGGTTTCATGTCGATGGTGATATCATGAGTGTAAGAGGCATACTCACTAGCAGTGGCTTCAGCCTTTGAGTTGAAGTCAAGGCTAGAGAGAGTAATCATCAGCGTGTTGGCATTATCAACCTTGATGTCACGCATTGCAGCCTTGTTGGTAATGGATAGAGTAGCCCTTGAAGCATCAAGCCCAGCACTGAAGGTGTTTTCCAGGGACAGGGGGCTCTGGAGGGTGGTTGTTCCACTTGTGGTCAAACCATCCTTGTTCATTGTCAGAGTTATCTTGTGAGTACCCTCATTCTCAAGGAGCTTCACAGTGGCATCGCTGTTTACAGCCAGACCATTGACATCAAGAGAGGCAGTCAGCAGAGAGTAAACACGGTTTTCAGAGTGGTCTGCATTTGTCTCCATTCTTAGGACAACTTCACCAGCACCAGCAGAGGCTTCAGCCTGGTTGCGGATTGTCATACCAAGAGCAAGAGCACTGGCATCACATTTCAGTGACAGCTTGCTGTCTTTGAAGGAAAGGTCAACAACATGGTTCAAGGTGTTATCAAAGGCATTGGTGTTGGACACAACTGAGAATTCCCCATTAACAAGGGTTGCTGCAATTGTGTTCTCGGCCTTAACAATAGTGGAGTCAAACTGAACAGAAGAATCGATCTTTGCTTCTGGCGTGAATGGGAGGATGTTAAAAGATTGGGTTGAAATGGTCTTGCCATAGAGGGGCCCTGCATTGAACATTCCATCAAATTTGCTATTGGCAGAGATTTCTTCAGTGTTGACTACGGTTATACCAGTGTGCTCCAGTGCAATGTTGAGACCGAAAAGACTTGTGGCTTCAACCTTGCTGCTTGATCTCAAATTGATTTTGTCTGTGATGGTTGCATCTTCAACAATACTAAAACTGGCTTCAATAAATTTATGGGCCAAAGAGCTTTTCACGTGGGCCTTGATGGAATCAGTGGTGGCTAACATTCCAGAGCCTAAAGAAAACACACAAGAAGAAAAGATAACTGATTATTGCATCAATAGCAGAATTATATTACAAAACACAAACAGTTTATCTATATAACTCTCAGTGAAACACTACGAAATTTACTGCGAAATACCTTCAATCTTTATTGACAGAATGTCAACTGGGGAAGTTCCTTTCACATCAAACTTAGCTGAGTAGCTAGGTGTTTCCACTACATCTTTGCCGGCAGCCATTGAGGCCTCCATGTCATATAGGTTGCTCTTCATCAGTGTTGAAAGCTCAGCTTTGCCAAAAAGAGGAACAGACAGAGTAAGGCTCTCAGGGACAAAAAGCTCTGGGATTGGAATCTCCATGGACGTGATCTCCAGTCCAAACTGGGGCAGAGACACGTGAGGTGTGGTTAAAGCTGGTGGGAAGTTGAGCTCTTCTGTTGACTTTCCTCCAAGAGGGAGAGGGATAGTAATGGTGAAGCGCTCATTGTTGAAGTAGTAGACAGCCTTTGCCGCACTGTTAAAATGACAGAAGTAAAATGCATTAATATTTTGGGAATAAAATGAGATAATTTAAAGAATTACCATTAACTTGTTTACACTTACGTATTCATGAACAATGTCCCTGGCAGGGAAATCTCAGACATATCAGGTACTCTGAAGTTTTGAATGTAAGGGATATCATCACCATACTTGTCCATGTAGTTGTTTGCAGCCTAAAAAATAGACAATCCTTGTTTTATGTTTGTTTCACATTTTACCCATGAAAATAAGAATAATTACTGCATTTAAGAGTCATACCTCCACAAACTTCTTAAAGATGTGACGGACTTTCATGTCAGTCTGGCCCACCTGTGTGTCAAGAAGTTGGTTGCCATACTTCTCAAACACATCAGCATTTGGCAAGATGGTAGTCTCAGTATTCACATCAGACTTGATCTCAACCTCAATCTTGCTGGCATCTGTAACAATAGAGAGCAATGAATAATCAGACATGTGCAAATATCCTTTTAAAATCCAGGTTAGAGTTAAGGGTAAACTTACTCTAAACAAAATTTGCATTTTTTTCTCCAGGCAAAATGGCATGTTATCAGCCAAAATATGTTTAGCTTTGATAGCCTTTGATTTGCTTAGATGTGATCAATATTTTAGTTCTGTCTCATTGATTGCCCTGAAATTGGGTGAGTGAGACCTTTAAATAATCAATAACACATAGATTTATGTAGTGGCATCTCCTGGTCCAAAATTGTCAAAAAATATTAAGGATCAGCAGTATAGCCAGCTGCTGTGACCCAGATTTGGTAATTAAAGAACAACAACATCAGTAGGCAACCACTAAGTGAACTGTTAATTAATATTTTGAAAAAATGAGTAACTGGAAAATTACATTACCATATTTCATTGCAATTTTCTGCTCAGACTTGGCATCCATGACCTTGATGTCACTCTCAAGCTCCAATTCCAGTTCTTCTTCACGCTTCAGGTTAGCGGTGAAAGTGGCATCAGTTTTGATTGAGGGGACAAGAAGTTGGACTTGCAGCATACCTTCCTTCATGGCCTTCAGACTGAAACATTTACCAGTGAGTCAGCATAATCTAAATCATAAGTGTGACATTTATGTTGTTTGCGTGGATACATGGCTAATTTCTTACCTGGCACGGCCAACCAAGGAGAGCTGAGGGATGTTCTTGTTAAGCAAGTCAAGAGAGATGGAGTGAGTTCCTTTGCCCTTGGTGTTTCCGTCAACAACACCCAGTCTGAATCCAGCTTCCACATCGTAGTCGGGGATCTGGAAGTCAGCTGTGATGACATTCTTCCTTCTGTTATATTTCATGATTGCTCTGGCTTCTGTGGGCTCCACACCTGTTGCCGACCAACCGGGACAGTAGTATTACATTTCAAAGCTTCTCTAGATTGAGCCAGTGATGAGGTTTAAAGAATTTCAAATACTGTACATTACCTTCAGCCCTCAGAACAAACTTCACAGAGTCAACCTTCTGCCTGCCTTCTTCTCCCTCCCTGAGGAGCTCATAGGCAACGGTGGCTGTGTACTCAGTGACTTCACCGGTAGGGTGGAGCTCCACAGCAAATCTATGAAGACAATTCAATAAATTAGCCAGTATTTCTTAGGTAATTTATTTTAGAAGGGCAATTATTTGTTGATGGTTTGCTTACTTGCTGTCTCCGGTGAAGGGGAAGTATGGGGCTGTCTCTTGAGAGAAAGCATCAGTGTACTTCAGAGCAGTGCAGTATTTCATTCCAGTGAAGAAGGGAGTACACTCACTAACATCAACCTTGTCCATCACCATGGGAGGGATTGTTTTCACCTCTGATCCAGTCACTGCCACCAGGTTGTTTCTAAATTTGAAATGAATTGTGAATGAGTTAAAATTGAGCTATGAGTGTTTTGTTTTGTTTTCATTATTATGACGTTAAAATGGCCATAATCACAGACATAAAATCCCCTCAATTATTTAATTATTTAAAAAAAAAAAAATTAAATTGCTTTCTTCAACTTTTTTTTGACAATAACATTATTCCCTTTATATTTCAGGTTTTTTAGATTAACAAAGTGCATTACAACAAGGAGTGCAAAGCATCTTCTGCATGTTGCTTTGTTCTAACTAGTGATACTGCTTCCTGTTTCCTGGATTTAAGATGGAGAAAATAGCATAATATTTGGAAGTTCAACTTAGGCTTACGTCATTTTGATGAGCTTGGTAGGGGTCATTGGAGCAGGGATAGTCAACTTGATTTGGTCCTGTCCCATGGAGATTTTGGCAGTGAGCCCACTCTCGTGGAAAATGTTGGTGTGCATCTCTAATCCAGAGTTGACATATTCAGGGATGTGGGAGCCAACTTGAGTTACAAACTCAATGCCAGCAGAGGGCATGAAGGCAACTTCGCTCTGTGTGGAAAAATAGAAGAAATATGAATGGTTTTGTTGATACTGTATAATAGAAAAATGACAGGTGACATTAAAATATGTTTTGAACAATTACCATGTGGCGAGCAATCTTAAGTCCTCCCTTGATACCAGGGGTGAATGTACCAGACAGTGCAACCCTCAGAGGCACACCAGTGACAGTAGGGAGGAAGAATTCATTGTCCATGAAGATGTAGTGGGCAAAGATTGTGTTGTCGGCCTTAGTCATCAGTTCCTTCATTAGCTTTGACAGATAAAAATACACAAAAAACAGTGAAATTTAGATGATAAACATACAAATAATAAATATGTAATCAATTCTGTTGTTATTATTAATTCATAAAATTGCTTGCACTTACATCTGTAGGGACCATCTTGAACATGCTGTCAATCATCATGGCAGCAGAGTAAGCCATCTCCTCCATTTCATTGGTTTTCAAATATCCAAGCTCATTTCCTAAGAGTCTCAAATACACCATGGCCTCTGGAGACTGTGCACTGCTCAGTTCCTTTACCAGTTTGTTGAGGTTGCGTCCGACTTCCCTCATCAGGTTCTGTGAAGCCTAAACAGAAGTGTAGAAACTTTATTAAAAAAATAACCCCTTATGTGAAAAAAATGTACCTTATGAGTAGAGTGGTTTTCAGTCTGATATATATACATTATACATATATGTATATAACATATATGTGTTGGTCAAACGTGGACAGCAGAGGATTCATCTCCTTCGGATGTTGAACTCCTTTTCTGTCAGTCCAGTGATTCTCTGTCGTCTCTGTCTCAGTCATTTATTGAAAGTCTTTTAACTTACTCTTTTATCTGTTGGTTCAACAATCTGTCACTCAAGGACAGACACAGTCTCAACAGTATCGTGAGAACCTGCTCCAAGATCATTGGACTTAAGCAGAGAGACCTAAGTTCCTTATGGGAACTACAGGTCATGAGGAAGTCACACAATATTTTGAGTACTTCCGGGCATATCTTAAGAAGGGAATTTTCATTATTGCCTTCAGGGCGTCGCTATGCCCAACCCGCATGTAAGGGTAACCGACTTTCCAAGTCCTTTATCCCCTCTGCTGTCCGACTGCTGAACAAATCTTTATGAGGTCCAGTTGTATCTGTTTGTTATTGCAGTGTGCAGCTGGATACTGTGGTGCATTTTTTATTTTTTATCGTTTGACGCTTGTATAGGCTACCTCTCGATGAACTATTCATTGGACTAGGGCCTGCTGACTTTGCACACTGATTTTTGCACTTTTGCATTTGCAATTTTGCACACAGCTGCCAACTCTTCTTCTTTCTTCTGTGTTTTTTATCTTGTTATTTATGTGTACGAGTATGTTGTGGTGCGAGCTGTCAAATGAATTGCCCTCCAAGGGATTAATAAAATTGTCTTGAATCTTCTGATTACTCTTAGTACCTGTCTGTTCATGCTGTACTTCTTCAGAGCTGGCAGCATGTTCTGCAGGATCTCATTGACTCTGAGTGGCATGTTGTCAGACACAAAGTACATTGTCTTCAGGGCAGTGTCGGGGAAGAATCCATTCTCTCCAAACAGGGCATCAACAGTTGGCTCAAATCCTTTGCCCTCCATACCAATCTGTAAAGGTGACATTCACAATTTAACTCACTGAAAGGTGACCTCAATCACGACATGTTTTAAAATAGTCCAAATTGTTTACCTCCATCATGTCAATGTCAAAGCCAAATGCCTTAAGAGTCATTTCAAGCATGACTTCCTTGGGCAGGTAACTGGAGCCCTCAAAGATCATGTTGCCTTCCACAGATCCAGCCTTGTAGTTGCGAGAGAACTTGGTGGGGTCCATGATAGGTCCAATCTCATTACCTTGCAGAGCATCACGAATCTTCTGTCTCAGCCTTCATGAAAGAAAGACAAAATATCATAGTTATCCTAGTGATAGTGGTCAAATTAGAAATTCTACTCACCAGGTAGGTGAAAACACAAATTTAAACAATATAAGGCTCTTCACTTACTCTTGGGTTTCAAGCTCAGTTGAGGACAAAATGTTGGTAATGTGGGAGATCACAAAGCTCCTGACTTGTGTCTCTTGTTCATTGGGCAAGGCAACAGTCAGCTGAGCCAGTTCACTTGGCTGAGGGTCCTTCATAAGTACCAGATATGCAGCAATACGCTTTTGCATGGGGCTAGCACTGTCCAAGACAACCTGCATGAGAACCTCTCTGCCCTGTGACCAAAAGAGATCAATAAAATGAGCCTATAGTAGAAATATATATGCCAATAATCTTTCAAACCAACGAATTTGACTTGCCTCTTCAGGCACGGGAGTCAGCCTGTACACTTGGATGGCGGCCTGCTGCACAGCGAGGGAAGCTGCAGGTTGGTTCACACATTGGATCACTGCAGCTCTGAGTGCAGGACTAGCTGGCACCACAGCTGGAGCCATGTTTCCAATAACCTAGAATAAACAAAAATAATCATTCTCTTCACTGAGCAGAGTGTAAATTCAGACAACTTTGTTATTTAAGAGTCAGATACATCCTTTAAACTAAGGTTAGAATCTTTTATTTAATGTGAATCCTTTCAAATGTTAATATTTTTCCTGCATTTTAATATATTTTATTGTATGCTCCTTTGAGCATCATTTTTTACCAGTGTTATTTCACAGTGCCATTTTGTAGGTCTATGGAAGTCTTTTTTTAAATCAAAAACTACTTTGCTCATTTTCCTGCTATTGTACAAAATGGTTGATTCCAGTTTCAGAATGCAGTAATTCCAAAGATAATGTATATAAGACATCTGTCATTCTTATTATATACTTTTAAACATGCTTTTATACTAGATTTCAATGTATGTCCCCTTAAAAACAGCTCAAGATAAGCTCTTATACAATGCATCTTGTTTTTAATTATTTAAGATTATTTTCATTAAAGGAAATGCGTGGGGACAAAATGACAGAAAACCGAATATAGTAGATATCTACATTTCTGCTTATGAAGCCTGTCATTTAAAAAAAATATATATTTTTGGGTGAGATACATACCCTCAGTGTCATAAAAGTGTTGTCTTTGTCACCAGAACAGTCTCCCAACTGGGCTGCCATGAACTCAGCAACAGAATAAATCTCAGGGATCAGTTTCCCTTCAGTTTTGTAAAACCTGTTATAGAGAAAATTGATACTTAAATCCAAAGCCTGGGTATCTGATTTTAGAAACAACAGCTCAAAAATTCAGGTAAGTCTCTACCTTGATTGACGTATGGTTAACTTCACTCACCTCTTGACAACATTGCTCAGGGCATACATGATGGGCTTGCTGATCTTGTATTTGGCCATCTCAAGCATGTCATTGATCAGGAGGGCAGAGGGATTGGACACAAGTCCCATAGCGAAAACAGTGGCATCAACCTCCAGAGATGAGCTGTCAAAGGTCCTGAGGATCTGCATGATGGCACTGCTGCACTCAGGAGTTCCACACTGAGCCAGAACCTGGTAGGTCAGGACACGGGACACTGCAAGAGCCTCAGGAATGGCAGGGCTCAGGGTCTCAGTCTTCATTCCGCGGACCATGGTGACAATCTTGTGGAAGAGGTGGGCCCTCCTCTCACCCTCGGTCTCAGGCAGAGTGGCCAGTTCTCTCAGGAGGTCCAGACAAGCGGTTGTATCCTGGACAAAAGTCTTGTCCTCAACAGCTTCCATGTGAAGACCCATGGCAATGTCACCTGTGATACACAAGCGGCAATGTTGTAGTGAGTTCATTTTATCTTTAGTGACAATCTTGACAATTAACCACAAATGAAAACAACAAAAATAAAAAAGTGGGCTTACTTCGGTCAAAGACTCTGTCGTTGTGAGGAGAAACCTGAACCAGGGTCAGCTCTTGCTTTCCAGTGTTGGTAACACCGTACTCTCCCCTGTTGGAAGAAAACACTACAGGTTAAAAAGTACTGAAGAACACTTGGATAAGACGCACCAAATATCAGTAGAGAATGACATAGAGTGCAATGTAAGGTTGGACTTACTTGTGTGAGAAGGGAATGAGGATGTGGTTCTCAGTGCAGGAGCCAGAGGTCATGTGTTTATTCTCATTGTCAAACTTGTAGTTGCAGGTCTGGGAGCTTCTGACCAGCTGGGAAAGAGGGTAGTGCTGAAAGTAGACAAATCATCATGTAAATGTTGAGGATTGTTTGACTTTAAAGAGGTTAACTGCCAAAGTGTTTTTGTACTGCAGTTAAGTACTTTTACTCAAATTTCTGTGCATAAAGCTTAAATGTGCTTTTTCTTGTACTTTTAACATTTCTATTATTATAACTTAACATTAGTGCCCATTGTTTTTAATTTACACAAATGACTTTTGCTGTTCTCACAAATATAAAATGACTTTATGTGCACCAGGAGATTTTTCATTTGAAAATCAAGATGGACAGCAAATGTTGCTTGTGTAAAAGCTGTCACAAAATCTGTAACTTGCCACTGTTTGTAGGATGTCTTACCATGCCAGAGATGAGCGCCAGAGGGCTGGTGTGATCTCTCATTGGGACAAATTTGTCACATCTGGACAGATCCCTGTTGAGACTGACGTCAGTTGCAATATCCTCTCTAGCATTGATGGAGTAATGGGTCTTACACATGCCATGGATAGTGGGCTAAAACGGCATGAACATAGATATTGATATGAATCTTTCATTGTGTTTGTGAAAAGTTAATTCTACAGTATTAAATAAGAACATTTACCATGTTCTTGTTCTTGTCTTCTTCCAGCAGAGGCACAGCCAGGGCAGAGATGATACCCCTCTTTATGTTCAGGATGGTTGTTGTCTCGCCATCCTCAGGATACAATTTCACATCATACACACCCTTAACCATAACCTTCAGAGGATATCTAAAAAGAAAAGTGGGGATATTGTCCATATATTCCACGGCATTTCTTAAATGTTTTCAGTTACATAACACTCAAACACAAACACTGCACATACAACCTCAGACACAGACGAGCGGACAGCATCATCACAAACAGAACACACTTTTTTAACAGCTTCTTCCCGGCCACAGTGAGACTCTTGGCCAAAACAAAATGAACTACCTCACATTATATTATACCATATTTATTTTATTATATTATATTGTCTTCTGGGCCTGTGCAATATACCTATGCTTACAACAATGCTCTAACTTTCCCTTTACACAGGGGTTTTATGCACTTTTTTATGTCTATAGTATGTGTATGTGTTTTATGAATGTGTCTTTCTTGTGTGTCTTTTAAAATTTTGTCTTGACTCTCTGAACAAACCGCACAAAAATTCCTATGTGTGCAAACACAAATGGCTAAATAAAGTTCTTGAATCTTGAATCTTGAATCTTGAATCTTGAAACTATATATAAGTTCTTTCATAAAACTGTCACTTAATGGCAGTTTGATATCAGAGATATCAGACATGGAATAACTTACCTCTCCATTTCAGCGGCAAAGGCATCAGAGCTGGGCGCAGGACTGAACACAGGGTTGCCTTGTGTGTCCATGTCAACCACCTCACTCAGGCTACAGCCAGTGGTGCGAACGTTGAAACTACAAGCCTGAGGTACTTCAATTTCAACCTGTTTTAAAAGATTATTTTAGATTTTCCTTGCCACATATAGTGCAGGAATAAAAACCTATATTATCATGTTCAATGGTGATATTTAGCTGTCAAGAGAGTGGCCTGTACTATACCTTGCATGTGGCCTTCGGTCCATTCTTGAGATGTGAAGCACCATTGACCGCATTCAAGGACTCAGCTTCGTACAGGTATTCATACTTGTGGTAGGCTTTGTATCTTTGGCTTACTAGTAGAAAATATGTTTATTTTGAATTAGAGTTATATATGCTACAAGAACAGTTAGACAATGCAATGCAGTCATGTAGTGTTCATATGCAAAATGTGAGAACACGTATGTGCTAGCACCAAAGTTCAGTTTATGACTGGACTTTTAAAAAATATTGGTGGTTGTCAATTTATTTAGTTGCAGTTAATAACATTTACATTGCATATAGGCTGTGTAATATTTACATATTGAACTTACACAGGCAGGATGCATGCTCCTCCTGTGCATCTGTAGAAGAGATCATAAGAAAATTAGATGCAAAACTTTTTACTCTTTTTACTCTCTTTTTACTTCAAAGAGAGTTCAGTGGTTTTTGCTTCAATTTTATTATCATATTCATGGTGTCCCTAATCAAAAGCAGCATGATGGAAATTAAAACATACTTACAAGCCAAGGCAAGAGTGATTAGGAGTACAGAAAGGAAGAGCTTTGAGTCCCACATCATGGGCTCGCTGAAACTGTCTTCTTTGGACTCCTTTGGTGAGTACTCAGGTGAGACTGAGAACTTATTCTCCCCATAGGCTTTTTATAGCGATGCTGTTCCATACGAAGGGGGTGGGAATTACATACAGTACTGTCCCAGCTCCAAAGTCCACTCTATGTGTGGAGGGACAAAGGCAACTGGTTTCGTAAAGCTTTCCATGAATTTTGATTCAAAGATAAATAGGTTGAAATGTGTGAACCCATCCCAAGTTACAAATAACCAGCAGTGCAATTCATATATTCCACATCACATCTGATAGGTATCATTACAGAGTTAAAGTCACTAGATTTAGCATATAACAATCACGATTTATTATAAATTTGAACACATATGAAGAATCCCGTTTTTAAGACACTGAGATATTGATGATTTAATCACTAGGCTTGAACCAGTCAGTGGTTGTGATATCAGATTGTAATGTGACATGAGGAATATCCTGTTTTAGCTTCTCAGATGACACATGCATTTGTAATTGTAGAGCCTCTTAATACCTTCTTTCCAAATGTCTCATCATAGTGAATGCAAAATACATTTTTTTATAGGTTTATGTCAAAAATGTCTCTGCAGACATACCAGATACCAGTACATTTTAAATTGACCACTAAATCAGAAGATTTAGAATTTCAGTTGGTTTACATTTTTATATATGTAATATATTAAAATGTACAGTACCATTCAAAATTGTCTCATTCAATGAATGGGAAAGTGTGAAATGTAGGAATATTGCATAATCCTACAGTCAAAATGCTTATTCAAAAGTACAAGTCAGACTGTGGGGTTTTGCCCCCTAACCATTGATAAGGAGTTGTAACACTAAACGTGAACAGGTTGTTATCAAGCATCTTGTCAAAGGGGCATTGGACTTTCCCCTTTGCTTAAAAATAATCTTATCATAACAGCTGTTGAAGAGATATCTGTAATATATAAAACTTGAGCCAAATAATACAGAACTTTAAAGGCCTGGTGAACATATTTTCTCATATTCTTAGTTTGAATGATATGGTCCTACAAGAACACCACAGTCTTGCCAAAGTTGCATCAGTTTTGGTTGTTTTTGCTGTATGTACTGTATATATATGTATATTTGTTTGGTCTGCAACTTTCCTTCTGCTATCAAGTGGGCAGGGCTCAGTTGGAAAAAGGTGATGTCATGTATCTCTGTGCACCGATTTGAATTAAAATGTGCTGACAGATGTGGGTTGTTTGCTTGTGTTGCAGAGCCACTTATGTCACACAATATGTCAATCAAAACTGATCAAACAACACCCATCCAATACTGATGAAACAGATTAACTGATGACGTAAATATTAAACTCTTAATAAACGATAGCTCCGATTTTTTTTCTCCAGAACTTCAACTTTGATGTTATTTATGTAGTCATTAATATTTCATGTTATTGATAAATACCTGAGATTTGAAACCAAGTTTTTAGGGGCTATATGAGTGATACTCCTAGTTTATATTAATACTATCAGTTGAAGAAAATGATTGAATTAAGATGTTACAGTGTTACATTTTGATTTAGGAGACGTTTTTATCCAAAGCTACATACACATAAGATTGATTTGACTGCTTTAAGAGAAGATAATCAGTTTCTGATTAGCCTTGTAGTTGTGAAAATGTCATTATCTAATCTAATAGGGCTGTCAAACTGCATTAGCTTTTTATTATTTATGAGCCCATTTATAATGTTTGGATGATTGGAGTTTGGCATATAAATCTCAGTTTACACCACTATATGGAAAACAATGATCAGTGATCTATTTGTGCTTGCTCTATTTTCGTAGAGCAACAGACCACTTGGGAGGCAATTGATGTAAATAATTTAATTAATTAACAATTCATTGTATTTCTCCCATATTTTCATCCCTCCCTGCTTTGAAAGAGGTTTGCTTTTTTTCCTAATGAACAATATCTTAAAAACAAGAGCCTGATTTAACGATCTATGAACATCTGGAAGGAAGGAAAATGGTAAATGGACTGTATTTATATAGCACTTTTTTTTGGTCTTTTTGACCACTTTTACACTACATGTCACAATTACACAAACATTCAGAAACTGATGGCAGGGGCTACCACACAGGTTTCCAACCTGCTCATCAGGAAGGGACTAACATTCACTCACACATTCACACACTATTGGCACAGCCATCGTTAGCAATTTGGGGTTAAGCATCTTTCCCAAGGACACATTGACATTTGGATAGGAGGAGCTGGGAATCAAACCACCAATCTTCTTATTAGTGGATGACCACTGTACCTCCTGATCCACAGACACCCTAAGGTGATTAATCCAAAGAGGAAACCCAAAAAGGAACTGAGAGACTGACTGGCAAGAGATGATATTGATCAATATGTCCTTTCCTAAATTTGTTTGTAATCTACGAACAAATTTTGAACTTTCTCAGACCATGGGTATGCACAAATGATGACAGGGTTGCAGTGCTCTAGACCTTAATGCAGCATCTTTAATGATGCTGAGTTTAAATTCCACTTATTTATTTGCGAGGACTTCCAATAACTGTTTAAGGGTTTCATTCATGTTTTCTATTGCATCATCCGTGACTACAAATTATATTCCGAGCCAAGTTAATTCACTTTTGCAAGCAGCAATGCTATTTTCATTTAAATAAAATTTTGTTCTGATTGAATTGCACTTATTCATTACAAAAGACACAAGAAATAACCAGTGTCATCTCAACAATTATGACATACCGTAAATGACCTCTGGGTGATGGCTCTTGGTGATGTCAGCACTTTCTCCCTCATTCCTTGAACAAATTTCCTTAATAATAACTGTCTGATAATGCTTCCAGTCTCTCATTCTGGGCTGCCAGATCTGGTGCTCCTTGTCCTTCTCATTTTTCCTATTTTTTTCTGGTCTGTGATTCGTGTTTTGGCATCAACTTTGATTTTTACTTGTGCCACCGTCTGAACCTCAGGGAACACAGTATTCACCACGCAGGCCTCCTATTGCAGTCCAGGCTTCTTTTTTTTTCTTTTTTACATGTTACAGAAAATGTCAGAGCCTTTTCTGGCTTCTTCCTCCGACAATTATTTCAATTTCTGCTGTTGTGAAATTCTTCCGATTTTTGGGGTCATCTCTCATAACTCAACTTCTTTCAACTTCTCCGTTCAGCACAGAGCTCTCTTCATGATACACCAATGAGAAGATAACAATCAGTCTAGATACTTTTTAAATCCTTTATTTCTTTTTTTTATTAGACAGTCAGTTGCATAGAAGCCAGCATGAAACAAGGGGAGAGAGAGATGGGTATGACATGCAACAAAGGTCCCTTGCCAGACAGAGACATTGCAGGTATGTGGCATGCACTGTAACCACTTGGCTATGGGGCCCTCCAGTCACAGTACTTTTAATTCAGATAAGCAGCTTGCAGATAGTCTGAATGACTTTTACCACATTATACATCGCAGAAAATTTTTGAATGGTTCAGTAAAGTTCCTTTGATTGGATCCTCTAACCACAACAGAGTGCACTTGCTTCTGACAAATCTAAATCATTCTGAGTACTTCGTCTTCGGAGAAAGTCAGGAGTTCCAAAAAAAACTCAATCAAAAAGTCACCAGGAGTCGTCCAGCTGAAATGCAGTTAAGAGTTTTATTGTCGACAGAAAAACCCGGAGCCAGCATACACAGACAGAATCTATGCATACATGACACCAAGAGCTAAAACTCGGGGCCTCTTTTATCCTGTTCTATATTGCTGACCCTTGCAGAAAAGTTTCGACCCCCTCCCTCGGTGGAGTGAGTTTCAACCAATCCGCCTCTTTCTCCCCCCAACCCGTACTCACGTTCTTCGCACCCTCTTTCACCTCAACTTGAACTCACGTTCTTGGCGCCTATCCTAAAGACGCCCTAAAACACCTTTTATGGCTCTTCCTTCCGTTTCTATGCTGGCAGGTGTTTTGCTATAGGAGATTTCGGATTACATCATTCTCCGCCTCCAGTTCCTGTACTTTTCCATTTACTAAGTGCTGCCCCCTATCTTCCTCCGCTGGTATTAACTGTGTGGGCAATGTTCATCACAGATTTCTTTGAGTACAATGTTACACAATTACTCTTATTACTGCATTCTTTTCTATAGTACTAATACTAATACTAATAATATAAAAGTATGGTATATATAATCACATATATTGTGGTTTCTCATACTTATTCAATTATGAGGTACTTATTCACTCACTAAATGCAGAATCACATACACCTTCTTCGTTTAACATAATGCCTTCAAATTTGAACATCTTCAGCAAATAATAGTCAACAATCAAGTACCCTTTTAGCAGATACAACATTGCTCATTGTTAGTAATTATCATCAAATTTTACACTACACTTCCCTTTATGTAAATTGGTGTTGAGGATGGACAAGGACCATCAAAGGACAGTTCTGTAGCAAACATAGCATACTGGATGTGGTCAAGTGAAAAGCAACTGTACAAGAAAAAAATGTACATTTAATTTCTACTGTTCAGTCCCTCTTCCACTACAGAGATTGCAAAGATATGCAAACAAAAATCTCTTAATTGTATCAACTGGTCACTTTAAATGCTTTTTTTATTCCGTCTTCTGTTGTCTATGGTGATGAAAGCATTGGAGATAATCTAGAACAAGACTTGTATTATGTAGTGTTCAAGATGTTTATGTTAAACCAGCTGTTGTAAGGTAAAACAGCTGACTGCTCACACTCCTTGCAAGAATGTTTTTACAGTAAACAGATGCTGGCTCTATGGATGCCGATGTCAGTATGTTGATCAGTCTGTCTGTTGATCGGTCTGTCAGTCCATTTCTTTGATCCCGACTGAAATATCTTAAGTAAAGGAAATTTGAAAACTGAACAATTGGATGACTTCTCAGAACCTCAACTCTGCAACCACTGTCTCTGCTTAAGTCTTAACCTAAATGAAAGTTTGTTAGTTTCAGTTGGAACATTTATACTTTTTACTGACAACGACATTTTAGAATATAAATTATATAAACTACATAGCAGGTTAAAGCAATCATCTACTCCTCTACAGAAAATGATTAACAGCAAGTAAACATTAAGCTTCCCACCACTACTTTTGGCAAATCACTATGGAATACCCAGGCAAATTTTGTCCTCATTTCCATTAAGTGTTAATTTTTCAACCTTACATCACTGGTCAGTCTCGTGTTGTTTAGAATCCCACAATGCCTTGCAAAGTGAATTGTTTACTTCCATAGAAAATGAATTAGGCTGAATTCCACATTTAGTGGTTATTTATTGTTACACAGTCTACTGCCTAGTTTGTTCTTCTGAGAAGGATTAGAGCATATAGTTTTTGAATTTGGTCGGCTGTTGTCTCCAGTCCTTGTAAGGCAACATGAGACAATGCAAAGTGTTGTCACAAAGGGTGTAGTATACTGAACCCACAATGCAGACACAAGACTCAGAAACTAGTCCTTGAGTGAATAATAATCAGATTAGCTGGGGCAGTATGTGGCTGAGCAGGGAGTGAAATAATTCTCTGGAGTTGGTTCCATGGATGGGGGAATACGGTGGTGTGCAGTCAGGTGAGGCAGAGTAGGCAGTGCCTCGACTAGGCTAATGAGAAAAAGGAAAATTAAATACAAATTATAATTAACATTTTTTTTAAATATTTTTATATTTTTTTTATAATTTTGTTTTGATTGTTGATTTATTGTTGTAAAAATAAAAAATGAAAACCTGAAATGTGTTGTTTAAAGTCTGTGTAAAGTGAAAATAAATGTGTTCTGAGTTTGACATGCCACAGAAAAATGTGTTGCAAAATTTGAATGATTAAAAAAATCGCCAAATATATGAAATTAGGCTTCAGAGTTGTGTAAAAGTCTGCCTATTTCTCTTGTCCCAAATGCTGTGGGAGTGCCCGCCGAGTCAGCTGAAACCCCGCCCCCTACCAAGTGTCACCTGTCAATCAAAGTCACCACCTCTAACAGAAACATGGACGCTAGGCCTGAGAGCTTTCTGCTGCTAACTCAGCTGCTAGCTCGGCGGCTAACTCAGCTGATAACTCGGCGGCTAGCTCGCTCGGTGGCTAACTCGGCGGCTAGCTCGGTGGCTAACTCGGCGGCTAACTCAGCTAACTGGCTAACTGTAGACTGTAGTAGTAGTAGTGTGCACTGAATGTATTTATACCTCTACAGCAGCAGGGGCGGGTTTATGCTCCGGTGTGTAACCGTGCTATTGGTCACCGGTTACGTAATCGCCGGGTTACGTAAACCGGCTGAGATTTTCAGACCGGCCCATTAAATCCAGACACAGAAATCTTGAAACACAGTTTGTGAAGCCTAGCTCCACAATTCAAATCTAAATGGTTGAAATGCTTTTTACACCTTTTTTAGAAATACATTTATGACCTATTTAATGTGTTTAGAAGAAAATGTCTGAATTCACTTTACACAGTCTTTAAACGATATAAGGAATGCCATTACTCAGGTGAGCTTGTTTTCAAAGCTGGCGTATGTGAATACAGGGGGCTGAGGCAGACTCAACCTCTGCCTCTCTGCCTTGTGTGAAATGAACGCAAACAGTTTAGGAGGTTCGCGCATGCATAGTCTGTTCTCACGCTGTCTTCAATGGGCATCATCTTGAAGCACAACGCTTCTCTGGCTCCCATGCTGCCTCCACAGTGGGTTGGCCTCCCGAACCCCCCCAAGGTCTCGCGATGCTGTTGTCACCGCTGTTGTTGAGATACAGGTGATTTCTTGTTGTGCTCTTGTCTTTGGGTGCTCCTATGCTGTAAATCCTGTAGAAATGCAGGTGAATGTATGTCTCAGAAAATTAATTGGCAGTTATTGTGTGCGTGCTATAATCCGCTGATGTCAGTAACTAGTTACATTTTTGACAGCAGCATTTTGACTGACTTTGCAGTGGTTTTAATATTGAGTTCTACATAATATATATTTTTGTATGCGATTTAAGCTCTGGCTGATCCTGCCTACCCAGCCATGGACCTCACTGCACGTTACGTGGCAGTACAGAGAGCTGGCAGGCAGAAGCTGGGCTGGCTGGGAAAGGTGGAGTTCTGCATCCAGTATAGCAATTTGAAATAGTATTAGTATATTAATGTGTTATCGGCTCCAAGTATTACATTTGTAAAGGATTTTCAATCAATCAATCAATCAATCAATCAATCAATCAACCAATCAATCAATCAATCAATCAATCAATCAATCAATCAATCAATAAATCAATCAATCAATCAGTATTTATTTATGTAGCACCAAATCACAACAACAGTCTTCTCAAGGCACTTTTCACATAGAGGGAGACAAGGAGAAATAAAGAGGAGAGGGATAGAGAGGGAGAAGAGGGAGGGAGAAGAGAGAGGCACATTGATAAAACAATCAATCAACACTAAAAATGATAGGAGTGGTGATATCAATCAGACATCCAGACATCCCGAGGTCTTGATGCCCCTAGGCTACCTGTGAGACAAGAGAGCACAGAGAACTTCGGGGATCAGCACACTATTAATAATAACACTATTTTTAAGAAAACTTCAATGACAAATAGTCCTTTATTTAACTGAAAGTCACAAAATGCAAAACAATGCAGCTGCATTCTGAAATGTTTAAATGAATCATCTTGTAATGAATGGCACCTCAGTTCTACTTGCTAAGTATGAATTATCATATATCATATCAATTATCTCAGCAGGTAGAAGCTGTTAGTTCATAAACTAGACCGAGAGCGCCCACTGCAACAAGGCTTTTTTTTTTTGTTGGCATGCGCATCTCATGCCGCCCCCTGAATACTGCTTCGCAAGACAGCATTTACCTCGATGAGAAATATTGTCACATTTTAATCTCATGAGATCTCGTGACACAAGATCTCGTCACACCCCTAATTAATAGTACATTAATGTAAATGGATAGAGAGAGGGAGAAGGAGAGAGGAGCTCAGTGTATCATGGGAAGTCCCCTGGCAGTCTAGGCAGCTGGTTCAAGGCAGGCCTGGCCGGCCCTTAATATAAGCTTTATCAAGAAGGAACATTTTTAGCCTACTCTTCAACATAGAGAGAGTGTCTGCCCCCCGGACTGAATCTGGAAGATGGTTCCACAGGGGAGGAGCCTGATAACGGAGATTCTGCATCCGATTCTACTTTTGGAGATACTAGGACCAACAAGTAAGCCTTCATTCTGGGAGTGCAGTGTTCTTGTAGGTTCACAGGGTACTATGATCTCTTTAAGATATGATGATCTCTTTCCAGTTTTTGTCAGTACACATGCAGCTGCATTATGGACCAGTTGGAGAGTCTTTAGAGGCTTGTTAGGACAGCCTGATAATAATGAATTACAGTTTATTTATACATATGTTTGTGCTTTGAATAACTGGCAACCTACCCGACTGTTTGTATGTCCAGTATCAGTCAAATATTTGGATGCATTTTCAAAGTAAAGAGAATGGGAAGATGTGTCCAAACTTATTAGGTAAACCTTATTTTACAATGTATATGTACAGTGAAAGGTCTTTGGCACATGGGAGTTCCTGCACTGACATGCCCCACTGAATATTTAGATGAAAAAATATACATTTTCTTTATTAATATTAACTTTTTATTAATGACTTTACTGTCTAGTTGAATCAGCTCAATCAATTCTGCAGATTATTATCTAAATGATACGGTACCAAAACAATTATGGCTTAAAGAAATCAGGAAATTCATGGAAACAGTCCACTAACTTGGATAAAAGACTGAGTGGATCTGAATTCGAAAAAACATGAATAAGGAAATCAGACGTTTATAGATAGTATTAATGTATTTTATTGATGCTTTTCATTCTTTGCAGAAAGGCGAATCTTAGCAAAAGATGACATTTTCCATGTATGTACACAATAAAATATCTAAATTAAAAAGATACAACAGGTGTCTTTGTTATACTTGTTGGTATAAATATGGTTAAAGAGTTAATTGTCCATACTCCTTCCAAGCATGTATTTTGAACAGGTGGTAGTGTTTCATATTGACTTATGCTTCAGTCTGTGAGGGTTCTTCACTGTTGGAAGGGAAATGGAAGGTCAATCTCAAGCCTTCCATCACTAACTTTCACGTAGGCTTGAGCCTCCTCTGAAGCTAGCTGAAGGAAACCATAAACAGTGTTATTGAACTGGTCCACCACATAGATGAACATGTCAATAATGTACTCATATGCATTGTTGAGTTGCTCCATATTTAGGGCAGAGATCTCGTCAACAACATTTTTTATGGTTATGATAAGGTTACGATAGAGGACATTGATGTTGATGAACACTGCATCTAAATAGTCAGACTTAACTGAATCAACAAACTCCCCAGATTTCTCAACAATAGCCTTCAGAGTGTCACCTATCTTCACTAGCATTGTATCAAGACTCTCCATATTTTGCACAAAGTTCACCAGTTCATCAAAGGTGTTCTTGAAAGCTATTTTCACCTGATCTATGATCTGGACTCCATTAATTGCATCACCAACTGGCATGCGGAATTTCACATTGCTGATATTCTCAATAAAGGAGGTATAATAGAACTCTGTATTCTCAGCAATAATCTTGATAGTTTTATCTAGCATAGCAGCAATGCTGCTGGTCAGCTTCTTCAGGACCTCAGGGAGAGTGGTCATTTCTTCAGACCCTAGCATTTTAAACTGGGTCTCCCTCAACATCTTGATTACAGCATCCAGGAAGACCTGGACAGTTTTCTGGTACTGGACAATGATGTTCCTGAAGAAAATTGACAGCTGGCTCATTTGAAGGTCATAGTTGATGGCATCATTATAGACCTCATGAATGCGGTTAACAAAAGAGTTCATCAACTCCTCCATGTTCCCTGTGATCTGGTATTTGTCAGCAAACACTCTGAATGTAGAGATGATGTAAAGGAATCTTGTCTTCAGTTCATAGAGAATCACTTTGGGTGCTTCCATGTTGTAGGAAATCTGTAGGTTCATCTTATCAGCATCCTTAGAAGATGATCTGATGACCAAGATGTCAACATCAACCTCTGGGGCAGACTGTTGAATAGGACACAAGAAAATGTTGTTTAGTGTGATTAGGATTTTAGTATCTACTTTGTAATGCCATTAAAATGGTCATGTTAATGATACTCACAGGATAACGACCATAGAATCTTGCACTCATCTGAGATGGGATTCTGCCATTGAACTGAAGGCCGAGGAAGCCAGTGGATGGAGTAGATACTGAAGCGCTGATACCATCTCTGCGAGCAGCGTAACGAAGATTCATATCAGTGAAAGTTGGACTGGTGATGTCCACATTCAATGTTTGCCGAGAGACACTGAGAGAGAGAAAGAACATTTCACACATTACATTTTTTTTTAAATTATCAATTAATTATTGATATGTGATTTAACATCAAGTAATCTGATTTATATGCTTAAATAAATTATCGAAAATGGAAAATTTAGAAAAAAAAGATTAAATATTTACCTGTCATCAACTTGGCGCTTTCTCCTAAAATTTGAAAAAATTGACAATTACTTTAAACGTTAAAAATGAGAGGCAATTTCTTAAAATGTATTGGTAAACAAACACAGAATGTTACCTCAAGGCTTGGGCAATGACATGATTGACATCCATGGTCAGGTCAGCGTGTGTCAGGACAACCTTGCTATTCATGCTCAGAGCTTCATTCTCAAAGTTTACTGTGGTAAAAGCTTTTGAAAGAAATTGTTTTTGTAAGATTTTGTTCTCAGAAATGCTTGCAACATAAACAGTTAAATATGGTAAAATAATTTAAACAGCTCACCATCCATGTCATATTCCAAGAACACAATGACAGATGTGGCAGAGGACTTGAAGGTGACTTTGAAGACTGGAGCATTGCCTTCAACTTCTGCTATCTGGCTTGTGGTGTACAGTGGGCTGATAAACTTGGTAATTGTAGAGATCTTCTGCTTGGCGGCTGTCACTTCAGCAACAGTTTTCTCATAGATGGTGAGATCACCCAGGTCACTTGGCTGAGACATATCAATTTCAATATCAGCAGTCAAGGAAGACACTGGTGCAAGATCAATGGTAGCCTGGGCCACATGCTTCCCCCTGGTGTTGAAATTGAACAGGTTTACTTCATTGTTGCCAGCATACTTCAGCACTGCATATACACGGCTCAGGGAGGCTTCAACAGCAAGATTCTCCATTATATCCATGGCGATGACTGGGATGGTGGCATGGCTAAGTTTGGCATCAGCAATGATCTTGGAGGTGGAACGTAGGCCATCATAATTCAGGAACAGGTTGACATCATTACCCAGGACTCCCAAAACTACGTAGTCTTCAAGCACTGTGCCATCCATCTTTGCCTTAGTTGTTGACTCCATGGAAACATCTTCAATTGTTCCCTCCAGCTTCAGATTGTGGTCTGCCTCTGCATTTCCAACAGCTTTGATCACAGGGATGTTGAAATCACCCTTCATTGTCAAGGTGGAAACAACATTTGCTTTGGTTGTAGTGTCTGCAACCAGATTTTGGTTTGCTTCCAGGTTGAGTATAGGGAGGGCAATCTTCGCAACAGTAGTCACAGAGACAGCAGTTTCAAAAGTTTCAGTGCTCATACTGACCGTGCTGTCATGAGTGCCTTCAATGTGACGATTTTCCAGGGACAGGGAATTGGCCAACTTGATTCCTCTCTTGGTGGTCAGACTGGTGGTACCATCGAGTTTGGCTTTTAGGCTCTCGAATACAGAAGTGGTGGTAGCTCCCAGACGGAATACCAGATCATCCTCAGCATACAGTCCAGCATTGACATTCAGATTAATGATGGCAGACTTCAAGGACAGCTCTGTGATCATGTTACTCATAGGGGCAATCTGGATCAGACCCATTATATCAACAATGGGGGCAGCCTTTATTTTCTGGTAAACTATCTTGGCATCCAGATCAACAGTCTGTTCAGTGGTAGTCAAAAGGTGCTTCAATCCGGTCTGCTCATACAAATTCAGGTCAGTGATAGCTGGAGTATGGAAGTCAATAAAAGGCAGATCAAACTCAGGAAGGCTGATGGGGGATTTCAGGAAGTCAAGGTTGGCTTCACTTTCCATGGCAACAAAGACACCAGCTTCATTTTCGTTATTACCAACAGTTAAGTTGTAGAACATTTTGTACTGATTAAGACGAGCCAGAGCTACAGTGTTCATCTGCTGGCTGTCGGGTTTGAAGATGGCTGAATAATCATTCTGCAGATCTATCTTAGCAGTCAGAGTTTCGAAATAATTGACCTTGCCATTTCCTTTGTTTTGGAATTCAAAGATAAACTCGATAGGTTGGACTACAATGTTGATTTCATTGGACAGGACTCCAGTTACTGCACCATACAATTCTGTATCATGGTTTGCCTTCAGCTCAACCTTCATATCGAAAAGATTAGCATGTCCAGATGCCACAACAAGACTGTTCTTTATGATTGGTGCCTCTGCCTCATTGCGGATGTTAAACTTGAAGTAGGTAAGGATGCCAGATTCAGCATTAATTTGCTGTTTCATCTTCAAGATTGTAGAGTCTGTGTCACTAGAGAAAGTTAGTGTCACAATGGTAGGAGTGAATGACAAATTTAGGTTGCTCTTGTGGTTGCTTTCGTCACTATCAACTTTGACTATGTTGTCAACTGTTAGTGTGAGGGTGTAGCCAACTTGGCGAGCCATTACTTTCTGGGTTAGAGTGGCCTCATTTCTAATGTCCCATGGGAGGTCAAGTAAATGATGGTAAGTTGTATCGAGAGTGGCAGATACCCCCCCTTCAATAGCAATAAAGGCTGTGTTCTTGAAGTCAGCAGTGACACTTTTAGTGGTGACCTTGATTGCAGTCTCGGCATTTGCCTGGGCTGATGGGCCATAGAGAGTAACAGATGCCCGATGTTTAACTCCAATAGCAAGATGGTTGAAGTTTAGAGTCTCTGCAAGAACAACACGGCTCATTTTGGGGAGTGCAATGTGAGCAGTGGAGTCAAGTTTGTAATTCAGAATTTCCAAACTTGGAGATGTGGAGATGCCCTGGGAAGTAATGAATCCAGTGAACTTAGGTGTCATTTCGTTCTCAGTAGAGTTTTGGAACTCAGCAGATGCCTTGACAGTGTAGATGGGAGTTTGGAAATTAATCTCACCATAGAGTTTACCAAAGCATGGGACTGTGATCTCAGTTGGAATAGTTGGCAGTTTGAGCTCAGGAACCTGAAGAGACTTAACTAACTTTTCTACAGGAAATTCGGGAATGGTAGGGAATGAGATGTCAGAAAGAGTGATCTCTGGGAGGTTTATTTCAGGCAAGGAAGGTAGGTAGTTCAGTGTTAGGTCTCCAAAGAAAGCTTCCACATCAACCATTTTGATCTCAAAGTTTACAATGAAATCAATTATTTCAATGATTCTCTGCTTCATGTCATCATAGGAAATTGTGGTGGATTTCACAGTGTGGAAGCCCAGGATGGTGAACTCAGGGATGTCCAGTTGTGTTGGAATTTCAAACTGCTGAAGCTCATCCATCCTGAACTTTATGGAAGGTACAATGAGATCAGTGAGAGGAACAATGAAGGATGGTGTGTTCAGCTCAGCATTATTCAGTTCAGTAATGAGAACATCAAAGATCTGATGAATTTCGCTGATGAACTTTTGCTCAGGTGCGACCCTCTTAATTATGTCAACAATATAATTCAACGTATTGGTGACAGTGGTCATGAGCTGTGTGTAGTATATGCTCACCACCTCCAGATAAGCGGCAATGTCACGTTTGACATCCAGATTTGAGACAAATTTCTTAAGGTCATCAAACACAACCTTGTCAATCATCTCCTTTACTGATTTCATCATTTCTGCAACTTTGATTTCTCTCAGGTGATCCATGAAGCCTCTAGCAGAGGATAGGACAAAGTTGGCTAAATCTCTTGTTGCCTCTAGTTTCTGAGGGATTTCAAGAGACCTGATTAGCTCATTTATGTATGTTGTGTACTTAGCAATAAATCGATTGGCCAAATCCACAAATGTATTATAATCCAATGACTTCAGCTCCTCCACAATGAATTCAATACCGTTGTTCAGTTGTTCAATCATATCCCTCACATTGGTTCCTTTCAAATAAGAGATAGTACTCTCGAGGACTTCTGTGAATATAGTAGGGATCTCTGCGTCTTTCACCATCTTGGCTACAGCTCTAGTAGTTTCATCAATTTTGAACTGCTTGATGACCCCTACAACCTTTTCCAGCAAAGCTTGAACCTTCTTGTCAGCCTCAAACTTTACAATCAAGTCTCTCATCTTGGCATAGAATGTGTTGATCTTGTCTACAATGTCAAGGTCCTGAATTGTTTTGGTAATATAATTTGCTGTGTCACTGAATAAATCTGTGGGAATCTGACTCACCAGTTTGTCAATGTAACTTTTCAGCTGAGCAATGTGTGTGGACATGTCAAAGGTCTCAATGAAGCTCTTCATCTCTTTCAGGAACATCTGCAGTTTAAACATGATTTCGTAGTTGTTGTCAATATTACGCAGATATGTAATGCTAGAGCCCTTCAGGTCAATCTGCTGGATCATCTCCATCATTGTATCAATCACATATAATACCATAGGTTTGATGTCAAAATCAAGGGATTCAGGCAGGCCACCACGAGCAATAATCTCCTTCATCATATCAGCAAATTCTTGGATGTAAATAGAGATATCAGTGAGCATTTTTGCAACAACAGCATTCAGGTTTCTCAAAGAGGCTTCTACATCCTCCATGGAGATGACATATTGTTGGGTAAAATCATTGAAATACTGCTTAAGCTGTATGACCTTGCTATCTATATTCAATTGAGAAACAAATTCACTTATATACTGGGGAAAAGCCTCAAGTTTAGCCCTTATCTCCTCCTTGTTGATGTAGTTGTGCAGTGCCTCTGCAATATGCACAACAACATCCTTGATGGTTTCCAAGATGACAGGATAATTTTTAATTATAGGGAAGCGGATTATGTGACTGCTTGTACTCTTGTCATACTTAAGGAAGCCAGAGATGGTGAATTCCTGGTTGTCTATGGAGTCTGTGTTGAGAATGTTTGTGAGGATGGTGTTAGACATTTCCATTCCAATTCTTTCATCAGTGTTGTAAACACTCATGTCCTGATTAAAGGCATGCTCATTCATTTTAGACTTCACTGTAAAACTAGTCTTCTGCTCTTGAAGTGACAGAACAGTATCCATCTTGTTGACAAATGTGGTCTCCAGGGAAAATCCGCTATCTAGCTGCTGGGTGACTGATGCTCTGCATTCATGTGAGCTAGCAAAAGCCAGGGGTTGTGCTTTGACGAGGAACTTGCCATAGAGCTGGGCACTGTGCTTTCCATACATGGTCATGTCTCCATCACCATTGAAGATGGCATCAAGGTTGAAATCAAAAGGAACAATGCTGCAACGGATGGTATGGTCAAAGCGCATTGGCTGAGAGTTGAAGCGGGCATCGTTAGTGATCCTGGCAGCAAGACCAATAATTTCAAGCTCAGTGTTGTGGCTCATGTGGGTGCCAAAGAGTTTTCCAGTGGTGCTGCACTTTGCGTTAGCAGTCATATCAGCATAGTTAACCTGATAGGTGTGCTTGATCTCTTCCTCACCATAGATGGCTTTCAGGCTTCCAGTCAGGTCCATCTTGTAAAGCTCTGCCTGCAGTTGAGCCTCATTCATGAAGTGGGCAGCCAGAAGTTTAAAGTTGTTATTAACATTGGCAGAAGCAGTGTAAGGTTTCAGGTCGATGTTGATATCATGAGTGTAAGAGGCATACTCACTAGCAGTGGCTTCAGCCTTTGAGTTGAAGTCAAGGCTAGAGAGAGTAATTATCAGAGTGTTGGCATTATCAACCTTGATGTCACGCATTGCAGCCTTGTTGTTAATGGATAGAGTAGCCCTTGAAGCATCAAGCCCAGCACTGAAGGTGTTTTCCAGGGACAGGGGGCTCTGGAGGGTGGTTGTTCCACTTGTGGTCAAACCATCCTTGTTCATTGTCAGAGTTATCTTGTGAGTACCCTCATTCTCAAGGAGCTTCACAGTGGCATCACTGTTTACAGCCAGACCATTGACATCAAGAGAGGCAGTCAGCAGAGAGTAAACACGGTTTTCAGAGTGGTCTGCATTTGTCTCCATTCTAAGGACAACTTCACCAGCACCAGCAGAGGCTTCAGCCTGGTTGCGGATTGTCATACCAAGAGCAAGAGCACTGGCATCACATTTCAGTGACAGCTTGCTGTCTTTGAAGGAAAGGTCAACAACATGGGTCAAGGTGTTATCAAAGGCATTGGTGTTGGACACAACTGAGAATTCACCATTAACAAGGGTTGCTGCAATTGTGTTCTCGGCCTTAACCATCGTGGAGTCAAACTGAACAGAAGAATCGATCTTTGCTTCTGGCCTGAATGGGAGGATGTTAAACGATTGGGTTGAAATGGTCTTGCCATAGAGGGGCCCTGCATTGAACATTCCATCAAATTTGCTATTGGCAAAGATTTCTTCAGTGTTGACTACAGTCATACCAGTGTGCTCCAGTGCAATGTTGAGACCGAAAGGACTTGTGGCTTCAACCTTGCTGCTTGATCTCAAATTGATTTTGTCTGTGATGGTTGCATCTTCAACAATACTAAAACTGGCTTCAATAAATTTATGGGCCAAAGAGCTTTTCACGTGGGCCTTGATGGAATCAGTGGTGGCTAACATTCCAGAGCCTAAATAAAACACACAAGAAGAAAAGATAACTGATTATTGCATCAATAGCAGAATTATATTACAAAACACAAACAGTTTATCTATATAACTCTCAGTGAAACACTACGAAATTTACTGCGAAATACCTTCAATCTTTATTGACAGAATGTCAACTGGGGAAGTTCCTTTCACATCAAACTTAGCTGAGTAGCTAGGTGTTTCCACTACATCTTTGCCGGCAGCCATTGAGGCCTCCATGTCATATAGGTTGCTCTTCATCAGAGTTGAAAGCTCAGCTTTGCCAAAAAGAGGAACAGACAGAGTAAGGCTCTCAGGGACAAAAAGCTCTGGGATTGGAATCTCCATGGACGTGATCTCCAGTCCAAACTGGGGCAGAGACACGTGAGGTGTGGTTAAAGCTGGTGGGAAGTTGAGCTCTTCTGTTGACTTTCCTCCAAGTGGGAGAGGGATAGTAATGGTGAAGCGCTCATTGTTGAAGTAGTAGACAGCCTTTGCCTCACTGTTAAAATCACAGATGTAAAATGCATTAATATTTTTGGAAATAAAATGAGATAATTTAAAGAATTACCATGAACTTGTTTACACTTACGTATTCATAAACAATTTCTCCGGCAGAGAAATCTCAGGCATATCAGGTACTCTGAAGTTCTGAATGTAAGGGATGTCAGCACCATACTTGTCCATGTAGGTGTTTGCGGCCTAAGAAATAGACAATTCTTGTTTTATGCTTGTTTCACATTTTATCCATGAAAATCAGAATAATTACTGCATTTAAGAGTCATACCTCCACAAACTTCTTAAAGATGTGACGGACTTTCATGTCGGTCTGGCCCACCTGTGTGTCAAGAAGTTGGTTGCCATACTTCTCAAACACATCAGCATTTGGCAAGATGGTAGTCTCAGTATTCACATCAGACTTGATCTCAACCTCAATCTTGCTGGCATCTGTAAGAATAGAGAGCAATGAATCATCAGAGATGTGCAAATATCCTTTTAAAATCCAGGTTAGAGTTAAGGGTAAACTTACTCTTACTGTAAACAAAATTTGGCATTATCCCCTCAGGCAAAATGGCATGTTTCAAATCTGTTTTTATTCTATCTCATTGATTGCCCTGAAATCGGGTGAGTGACACCTTTAAATAATCAATAACATCATGTAATTCGTTTTTTATAGATTCATGTAGTGGAATCTCCTGGTCCTAATCAGCATTATAGCCAGCTTCTGTGTCCCAGATTCGGTAATTTAAAAACATCATATTCCCCTGTTTGAGGAGTAGGCAGCCACTAAGTGAACTGTTAATTAATATTTTGAAAAAATGAGTAACTGGAAAATTACATTACCATATTTCATTGCAATTTTCTGCTCAGACTTGGCATCCATGACCTTGATGTCACTCTCAAGCTCCAATTCCAGTTCTTCTTCACGCTTCAGGTTAGCGGTGAAAGTGGCATCAGTTTTGATTGAGGGGACAAGAAGTTGGACTTGCAGCATACCTTCCTTCATGGCCTTCAGACTGAAACATTTACCAGTGAGTCAGCATAATCTAAATCATAAGTGTGACATTTATGTTGTTTGTGTGGATACATGGCTAATTTCTTACCTGGCACGGCCAACCAAGGAGAGCTGAGGGATGTTCTTGTTAAGCAAGTCAAGAGAGATGGAGTGAGTTCCTTTGCCCTTGGTGTTTCCGTCAACAACACCCAGTCTGAATCCAGCTTCCACATCGTAGTCGGGGATCTGGAAGTCAGCTGTGATGACATTCTTCCTTCTGTTATATTTCATGATTGCTCTGGCTTCTGTGGGCTCCACACCTGTTGCCGACCAACCGGGACAGTAGTATTACATTTCAAAGCTTCTCTAGATTGAGCCAGTGATGAGGTTTAAGGAATTTCAAGTACTGTACATTACCTTCAGCCCTCAGAACAAACTTCACAGAGTCAACCTTCTGCCTGCCTTCTTCTCCCTCCCTGAGGAGCTCATAGGCAACGGTGGCTGTGTACTCAGTGACTTCACCAGTAGGGTGGAGCTCCACAGCAAATCTATGAAGACAATTCAATAAATTAGCCAGTATTTCTTAGGTAAATTATTTTAGAAGGGCAATTATTTGTTGATGGTTTGCTTACTTGCTGTCTCCGGTGAAGGGGAAGTATGGGGCTGTCTCTTGAGAGAAAGCATCAGTGTACTTCAGAGCAGTACAGTATTTCATTCCAGTGAAGAAGGGAGTACACTCACTAACATCAACCTTGTCCATCACAATGGGAGGGATTGTTTTCACCTCTGATCCAGTCACTGCCACCAGGTTGTTTCTAAATTTGAAATAAATTGTGAATGAGTTAAAATTGAGCTATGAGTGTTTTGTTTTGTTTTCATTATTTTGAAGTTAAAATGGCCATAATCACAGACATAAAATCCCCTCAATTATTTAATTATTTAAAAAAAAAATAATTAAATTGCTTTCTTCAACTTTTTTTTGACAATAACATTATTCCCTTTATATTTCAGGTTTTTTAGATTAACAAAGTGCATTACAACAAGGAGTGCAAAGCATCTTCTGCATGTTGCTTTGTTCTAACTAGTGATACTGCTTCCTGTTTCCTGGATTTAAGATGGAGAAAATAGCATAATATTTGGAAGTTCAATTTAGGCTTACGTCATTTTGATGAGCTTGGTAGGGGTCATTGGAGCAGGGATAGTCAACTTGATTTGGTCCTGTCCCATGGAGATTTTGGCAGTGAGCCCACTCTCGTGGAAAATGTTGGTGTGCATCTCTAATCCAGAGTTGACATATTCAGGGATGTGGGAGCCAATTTGAGTTACAAACTCAATGCCAGCAGAGGGCATGAAGGCAACTTCGCTCTGTGTGGAAAAATAGAAGGAAATGTGAATGGTTTTGTTGATACTGTATAATAGAAAAATGACAGGTGACATTAAAATATGTTTTGAACAATTACCATCTGGCGAGCAATCTTAAGTCCTCCCTTGATACCAGGGGTGAATGTACCAGACAGTGCAACCCTCAGAGGCACACCAGTGACAGTAGGGAGGAAGAATTCATTGTCCATGAAGATGTAGTGGGCAAAGATTGTGTTGTCAGCCTTAGTCATCAGTTCCTTCATTAGCTTTGACAGATAAAAATACACAAAAAACAGTGAAATTTAAATGATAAACAAACAAATAATAAATATGTAATCAATTCTGTTGTTATTATTAATTCATATAATTGCTTGCACTTACATCTGTAGGGACCATCTTGAACATGCTGTCAATCATCATGGCAGCAGAGTAAGCCATCTCCTCCATTTCATTGGTCTTCAAATATCCAAGCTCATTTCCTAAGAGTCTCAAATACACCATGGCCTCTGGAGACTGTGCATTGCTCAGTTCCTTTACCAGTTTGTTGAGGTTGCGTCCGACTTCCCTCATCAGGTTCTGTTTAGCCTAAACAGAAGTGCACACACTTTATAGCCCTTTATGTAAAAACAATTTACCTTATGAGTACAGTGGTTTTCAGTCTGATATATATGCATTATACATATATGTATATAACACACATAAGACTGATTACTCTTAGTACCATTCTGTTCATGCTGTACTTCTTCAGAGCTGGCAGCATGTTCTGCAGGATCTCATTGACTCTGAGTGGCATGTTGTCAGACACAAAGTACATTGTCTTCAGGGCAGTGTCGGGGAAGAATCCATTCTCTCCAAACAGGGCATCAACAGTTGGCTCAAATCCTTTGCCCTCCATACCAATCTGTAAAGGTGACATTCACAATTTAACTCACTGAAAGGTGACCTCAATCACGACATGTTTTAAAATAGTCCAAATTGTTTACCTCCATCATGTCAATGTCAAAGCCAAATGCCTTAAGAGTCATTTCAAGCATGACTTCCTTGGGCAGGTAACTGGAGCCCTCAAAGATCATGTTGCCTTCCACAGATCCAACCTTGTAATTGCGAGAGAACTTGGTGGGGTCCATGATAGGTCCAATCTCATTACCTTGCAGAGCATCACGAATCTTCTGTCTCAGCCTTCATGAACGAAAGACAAAATATAATAGTTATCCTAGTGATAGTGGTCAAATTAGAAATTCTACTCACCAGGTAGGTGAAAACACAAATTTAAACAATATAAGGCTGCATCAGCTCTTCACTTACTCTTGGGTTTCAGGCTGAGTTGAGGACAAAATGTTGGTAATGTGGGAGATCACAAAGCTCCTGACTTGTGTATCTTGTTCATTGGGCAAGGCAACAGTCAGTTGAGCCAGTTCACTTGGCTGGGGGTCCTTCATAAGTACCAGATATGCAGCAATACGCTTTTGCATGGGGCTAGCACTGTCCAAGACAACCTGCATGAGAACCTCTCTGCCCTGTGACCAAAAGAGATCAATAAAATGAGCCTATAGTAAAAATATATATGACAATAATCTTTCAAACCAACGAATTTGACTTGCCTCTTCAGGCACGGGAGTCAGCCTGTATACTTGGATGGCGGCCTGCTGCACAGCGAGGGAAGCTGCAGGTTGGTTCACACATTGGATCACTGCAGCTCTGAGTGCAGGACTAGCTGGCACCACAGCTGGAGCCATGTTTCCAATAACCTAGAATAAACAAAAATAATCATTCTCTTCACTGAGCAGAGTGTAAATTCAGACAACCTTGTTATTTAAGAGTCAGATACATCCTTTAAACTAAGGTTAGAATCTTTTATTTAATGTGAATCCTTTCTAATGTTAATATTCTTCCTGCATTTTAATATACTTTATTGTATGCTCCTTTGAGCATCATTTTTTACCAGTGTTATTTCACAGTGCCATTTTGTAGGTCTATGGAAGTCTTTTTTTAAATCAAAAACTACTTTGCTCATTTTCTTGCTATTGTACAAAATGGTTGATTCCAGTTTCAGAATGCAGTAATTCCAAAGATAATGTATATAAGACATCTGTCATTCTTATTATATACTTTTAAACATGCTTTTATACTAGATTTCAATGTATGTCCCCTTAAAAACAGTTCAAGATAAGCTCTTATACAATGCATCTTGTTTTTAATTATTTAAGATTTATTCATTAAAGGAAATGCGTGGGGACAAAATTACACAAAACTGAATATAGTAGATATCTACATTTCTGCTTATGAAGCCTGTCATTTAAAAATATATATATTTTTGGGTGAGATACATACCCTCAGTGTCATAAAAGTGTTGTCTTTGTCACCAGAACAGTCTCCCAACTGGGCTGCCATGAACTCAGCAACAGAGTAAATCTCAGGGATCAGTTTCCCTTCAGTTTTGTAAAACCTGTTATAGAGAAAATTGATACTTAAATCCAAAGCCTGGGTATCTGATTTTAGAAACAACAGCTCAAAAATTCAGGTAAGTCTCTACCTTGATTGACGTATGGTTAACTTCACTCACCTCTTGACAACATTGCTCAGGGCATACATGATGGGCTTGCTGATCTTGTATTTGGCCATCTCAAGCATGTCATTGATCAGGAGGGCAGAGGGATTGGACACAAGTCCCATAGCGAAAACAGTGGCATCAACCTCCAGAGATGAGCTGTCAAAGGTCCTGAGGATCTGCATGATGGCACTGCTGCACTCAGGAGTTCCACACTGAGCCAGAACCTGGTAGGTCAGGACACGGGACACTGCAAGAGCCTCAGGAATGGCAGGACTCAGGGTCTCAGTCTTCATTCCGCGGACCATGGTGACAATCTTGTGGAAGAGGTGGGCCCTCCTCTCACCCTCGGTCTCAGGCAGAGTGGCCAGTTCTCTCAGGAGGTCCAGACAAGCGGTTGTATCCTGGACAAAAGTCTTGTCCTCAACAGCTTCCATGTGAAGACCCATGGCAATGTCACCTGTGATACACAAGCGGCATTGTTGTAGTGAGTTCATTTTATCTTTAGTGACAATCTTGACAATTAACCACAAATGAAAACAACCAAAATTAAAAAAAGTGGGCTTACTTCGGTCAAAGACTCTGTCGTTGTGAGGAGAAACCTGAACCAGGGTCAGCGCTTGCTTTCCAGTGTTGGTAACACCATACTCTCCCCTGTTGGAAGAAAACACTACTGGTTAAAAAGTACTGAATAACACTTGGATAAGACGCACCAAATATCAGTATAGATTGGCATAGAGTGCAATGTAAGGTTGGACTTACTTGTGTGAGAAGGGAATGAGGATGTGGTTCTCGGTGCAGGAGCCAGAGGTCATGTGTTTCTTCTCATTGTCAAACTTGTAGTTGCAGGTCTGGGAGCTTCTGACCAGCTGGGAAAGAGGGTAGTGCTGAAAGTAGACAAATCATCATGTAAATGTTGAGGATTGTTTGACTTTAAAGAGGTTAACTGCCAAAGTGTTTTTGTACTGCAGTTAAGTACTTTTAGTCAAATTTCTGTGCATAAAGCTTAAATGTGCTTTTTCTTGTACTTTTAACATTGCTATTATTATAACTTAACATTAGTGCCCATTGTTTTTAATTTACACAAATGACTTTTGCTGTTCTCACAAATATAAAATGACTTTATGTGCACCAGGAGATTTTTCATTTGAAAATCAAGATGGACAGCAAATGTTGCTTGTGTAAAAGCTGTCACAAAATCTGTAACTTGCCACTGTTTGTAGGATGTCTTACCATGCCAGAGATGAGCGCCAGAGGGCTGGTGTGATCTCTCATTGGGACAAATTTGTCACATCTGGACAGATCCCTGTTGAGACTGATGTCAGTTGCAATGTCCTCTCTAGCATTGATGGTGTAATAGGTCTTGCACATGCCGTGGATGGTGGGCTTAAATGAATGATTACAGGAAACAATATAGATTTAGATTGTATAATAGACAGCCATTCTCTAATTATCAGAAACAATGTAGTCTTTGGAAAGTGCTACTAAAACATTTTGCTTTTCAGGCCATTTTCATGAGAAATCAGTGTACCATGTTCTTGTTCTTGTCTTCTTCCAGCAGAGGCACAGCCAGGGCAGAGATGATACCCCTCTTGATGTTCAGGATGGTTGTTGTCTCACCATCCTCAGGGTACAATTTCACATCATACACACCCTCAACCATAACCTTCAGAGGATATCTAAAAGAAAATGAGAGATTTTATTTAAATTCAATTATCAGTGCACAATCTTAAAAGTGGTCAGTTGGTTTTGAAGTTTCAAAGTAGATATTGTTGTGGCAGTTTGATATCAGAGATATCAGACATGGAGTAACTTACCTCTCCATTTCAGCAGCAAAGGCATCAGAGCCGGGAGCAGGACTGAACACAGGGTTGCTGTCTGTGTCCATGTCAACAACCTCGCTCAGGCTACAGCCAGTGGTGCGGACAATGAAGCTGCAAGTCTGGGGCACTTCAATTTCAACCTGTGAGAGAAGATAAATACATTTTTCTTATGTCTGACAGTCTTTTTTTAAATGGAAAGAAAAATCGGATAACTGGGGATGTTTGTAAAAGAGCTTGCTTGTACCGTGCAAGAGGCCTTGGGTCCGTTCTTGAGCTGTGAGGCTCCGTTGATAGTATTCAGAGATTCCGCTTCATATTGGTATTCATACTTGTGCAGAGTCTTGTATCTTTTGGCCACTAGAAGAGAAAATCAAGGTGGAGAGGAGATTTTGCATGTAATAGTGATTTTGTTAGTGCCACAACATGAATGTAACTGTATGGTCTGGGTTTCTGCACAGTTAGATTATCATAGCAAGTAGTGTGGTGTAACTTACGCAGGCAGGTTGGCTGATCTTCATCTTGGGCAACTGTGAACACAAAAGTGAGATCATTTATTATTTAGTAAATCTAATGTAACTGACATTAATCAGAATGTGTGTGAAATAAAATAAAATAAACTGTAAAATCACTACACTAATCCATAGGTCTTAGTACACAGTTATTGTAGTATGGCTCCCATAATGGGTGGCAAACAAACATATTATTCCAGATTGTTATTGGAATATACTCTAAGGATTTGTAATTAAAAAAAGTAGAAGAAGTAGAAAGAAACAGAAGAAATAATGCAATTTAGGAAATCCTTGATAAAATAATGTGCAGCAAAACAATGAGCTATCATAGATGAACAAACTGTAGAGTTACTCACAAGCCAAGGCAGATGTGCTCAGGAGCAGCAAAAGGCAGAGCTTTGAGTCCCCCATGGTGGGTTCGTTGAAGCTCTCTCCTTTGGGGTTGGCGAGTACTCAGTGGAGACTGACTTCTCAGATTCAGCTTGAGACTTTTATACCCTCAGCTGGGCTCTATCAGATGACTAGGAGGCATGGACAGTGCTTTGAATGCTCAAAGTCCACCCCACCCTCCTGTGTGGAGGGACAAAGGCAAAAGGTTTAAAAAGATACTCATTGTCCAGAGCACACGCTTACAAAAGTGATCAATATTGCAAAAATGTTCAAAATGTCTTTCTTTTAAATGTATATTAGGGATATTTGATTGGATAGGATACTTTTTATAATTTAATTAATTTTTATTTTATTAAAGTTAAGTTCAGCCTTTACAAATATCATTTGGCTTATAATACTTGATTTCCTCCAATTTATTCATATATCCATGAGCATTTGTGTGGGTAAAATGTTTACAATACATTTTCAGTCATATCTAGGCTTTTTTCTTGGTGGAGACTCTTTTCAGTAAAAGAAGTTGCAGTTCATTAAATAAACCATTTATTGTGATGTACTGGTTTGACTTGAAAATTTGGGTAAAACATTTCTCATGATGTGAGAATGAGAGGTTTAAGTGGGTTTGTCTGTCACTGGATTCATGGTTAGACCTGATGACCTATTCAATACAATAAAAACATTAAAGGTCCAACATTTTCAAAGCTCTGTTCCATAATCGGTAATATTCTTGAACTTCTGCTGTAAAAATGCAAAGTCAGTCATTTAAAAGCTCCAGTGTAAATTAGGTCACTGATATGACTAGAAAGGCACTCATTAAGGAACACTGAGTGATCAAGGCATGCTCCAAACACAAAGTCCCCCCAGAGGTACAAAAGATGATAAACTTATCAGCTTTTACGCATTGATGATATCAACCACAAAACAAACCGACACCTTTCAAGAATGTCTTCTGTTATGTAAATGCTGAATGAGTCACTAAACGTTGATTTGGTCATTTTAGTTACAATTGTGGACACACACATAATTTAAATACATATTAGAAATAAATATTTATTAAACATAATACTATTCACTTATATTGTAGTCAATGTTTTACATGTGAATGTGGCTGTTAAAATAATTTTAGTACTTACAGTATATTACCTTGTAACAAAGTTAGATGCTTGTTGTTCTGCTTCACCTGCCACAAAGCCAAAATGAAAACAGAGAAAACATTTGCCAAACTTCAATATAGGTTAGATGATGAACTTTGATCAACAAAGATTCAAAGGTCCATGCAGTGTAATATTTTATGTTTAATTTGGGACTGCGGTCCAGTTCATGGCAGCTACAGCGCATACAAAAATAAATAAACATTTGATAACCTTGGACTGGCAAAAGCCTTTTCTTATATTTGGTTGTATTCTAAATGTGCTTCATTAACTATGCAATGTTTGAGAGCGAATGAAATTTTAAGAAAAAAATCCATCTTTTTTTGTACATTAATCACACAACCGCATCTGAACATTGTGTAATGGCCTGTTGCAATAGATCCCCATCGGCACCTTTTTAGAGGTTTGTCTGATATTCAGTGTTTGCACTGACAGACATGTACACAGATAGAGTCCAAAGGGGGCTTGAGACTCTGAACACTTTATGCTTCATTTGGATTTTAGACATTTTGCTGACATTCTAATCCATCGTGTCTTATTTTAATACATTATTTTTCATGTGCTATTTACAATAGAATACAATCAAAATAATTATGTATATACTAGTTAAATCCCTGTAGTCCTCTAAATGGTGATGTAAGCTATCTGTGCAGAGTCCAGTTTACTGAGGTTTACCCCCTCCAAGCCTCACCGACATCCAACAGCTTTCAAATATAATCAATTCATCTGCATGCTCTCAATGATCTCAGAGGGTCTAAAGGGGAGAAGATACTTTGATGTAAAATAGCCATAATTGTTGTTAACACACTCATTTATATGACTTACAATGGGCTTACAAGTCAATCTAAATCATCAAACATCTAACTCTTGATGTACTGTGTACTTAAAAGAGATCAATGGTAGATGTGAGCCAGTTCAGTTGTGCTGAAAAAAACTTAGTACAGTATGGTAGATATTGTTGATTTGTAAAAACGCCTTATTCTGTAACCATTTGTGTATTTTCAGTAAACTGTTTTTTCCCCACCTAGCTTAGTCTTTATTCAGAGTTATTTTGTTGTGACTGTGTGAGGGTTGTTGTGGGCTGCAGCCAACTGCACCATTTCCCTGGGAATCTTATAAATAGCCATCCTATTCTTATTCCATCTCCTTATTCCATCAGCTGATGAATAAAAGAAGAAAATGAAGAAGAAGTAGTCAGAAAAGGAAAGGAAGGTGACCAAACACAACAGACCACGCTCATCTCATGATCAAATCAAAGAAGAGTAAATGATTATTGCTGTCCACCTGATGACCCCCATGATTATAAACTCTGTTATCACAGGAGACAGACATGTGCAGTCTTCTCCCGCGGCAGAGCAACTGTTGGCTCAGTTGCCTAATCAATCATTCAGGGTAAAGGTCAACTGTTTAATGCAACAAGACCACTGATGGTATTTTGTAAGTTACTGTTCAATTTTATACTTTGATTTATTCAGCCATTGTTAAAATGTAATCTAAAAGTCCATAAAGGTTGTGGTGTATGCTCAAACTGTGCAACAGTGGCACGTGAGAAGTACAAGACAACAGTGCATATATCTACTGTATGCTTTGCTCTGTGTGATCTCTACTTATCTGGAGACTTCTTAATCACATTTCACATCTCTACAGTGCGGATTGTGGTGCTGAGTAGTTCACACATTAAAAGATGTGTATCCTGTCAAATCACAATTCAAATAAGTCTGTTGTTTGTTTTAATTTTACTTCAGTAAGACAACACATTAGCATACACCGACATAATAACCAGACTTTAGGTTTTTTGTGCTGTCATATATATTTTTCTGTTGAAACCAAGCTGTCATCATGTCCTGATGGGCAGAGCCTTTGTTTTAAAATGGATGAGAGGAGCTGATGTGATTGGCCACAGTTACTGTCAGCTCTGCAGTTTGCACTGAAAAGCAGTGTGGCCACCCCTTTCTTTCTCTCAGTGTCCTGTCTGTTTCTACTGTCATTATTTTGGTAAAATACAAATTTCAGTAACTTAGTTTTCATGAGTTTGTTCTCAATTTATCTTTTGCATAGCTTGTCCCTTTAGAAAGCTGTATTAATTTAAATAATACAGAATTATTATATGCTCCAAAAAAAACCAACAATATTATTGTCTATTCATCTATTCTTTTCATTCATTCTGTTCATGTGTTAATATGTATTTATTAACACGCACTCCAGTTTTTGATACTTGGATTGGATCGTGTTACCCCAAGTTAATGCATTAACCTGCAACATTGTTAACTGCAAAATACAGTATGCAATTGCATGTAATCCTACAGTTTACTGACCTATTCGTCAATCTGATTGAGGAAATATTGGCTGAAAGTCCAGACACAATGAAGTCATGCACAGGTTATCACTGTCATAAACCACCATGTCCACTCAAAGTCATATTGTTCTTCAGCTTTATCAGGTACTGACACATAGCACTTTAGACCAACCTCGTAATAACCTTACTGATGTAATCCTTCTATGTAGATAGATTAAAGTTTATGACACACTGCACAGCATAGAGAATACATGCATGCATGCACACTTACAAGATTCACATTTACAGGAATCCTTACATTTATGAATTATGAAGTCAAGTCTAGTCAATTTTTATTTATATAGCTCACAAATCACACATTTATCAGGGGACTTTACAATCTGCACAGCATACAATGTACCCTACCATTTCCATAAAAAACATCCTGATGTTCAAATATTGAGTCTAAGGACCAACAAGTCAGTCAAACTATTGTATTTTATTTATATTTTTCATTTAATCAGCATTCATCCAACTAGGTTAACACATTTTTTTGAGAATATATCAGACACAAGTAAATCTTTGATACAATTGAAGCATGGTAGAATTTACCGGAGAGTTACTGCATTACATGTTTCGCATGTATTTATTGTATTGTTTTCATCCTGCAAATAGCAATATACATTAAGAAAAACAGACTCAACATCACAACAACATCATACTACATACAGTAGTATGCACTGTGCATTAATATGTATACCAAGTTTTGTGTCTGTGATAGGTAATGAGGTATGATCAGATGAAATATATATTTTGGATCATGGTCTCCCTGTAAAAACTGAACAGCAATGCTCATTCTATTCAGCCCATTAGTTTTTGAGATATTTTTTCACAGTAGGTCAAATAAACAATGTTTAATTTTTGTAACCTATTTGACTGAGATGACAAAACAAGGCATAGAGTCACAATTACTAAAGGGTCAGTGTATTAAACTTCCCAGCCATAAAAAACAAACAAAAAAATACAAAATGGACTTCTGATATTGTTTTGTATGGTGCACTTAGGCAAAAGCCTACCACATTAGACATATACAGTGATAAGAATGTATGGATGTGTTTCATTTAAGTTCAGAAGTATTAAAAATATATTGCAATTACTAATACTAATATATTAAATACTAGTAATCATTGCAGATCCACAGTGTAATCATTGCAAATCTATAAGACTAAATCTATAGTATGACATAACATAGTAGGAGTAAAGGTCCAGTCCGCATTTTAATAAACAATAGGACATGATTATCTACTTAACTACAAGAAACATGGTCATTCCACCCATGTTGGGTATTGCTTCACGATAGAAACATTACTGACACTTGGCTCAAAAGCACAAAATATCCCACCCTGTGTGTGTGTGTGTGTGTGTGTGTGTGTGTGTGTGTGTGTGTGTGTGTGTGTGTGTGTGTGTTTCTAATACACACATATAAATACCTGTGCAACATGTGTATACATAAACACACACACACACATGCACACACGCACACACACACACACACACACACACACACACACACACACACACACACACACACACACACACACACACACAAACACACTCTAGATCTGCAATGATTAGACAATTAATCGCCAATTATTTTGATAATTCAAATTTTAAAATATTTTTTATGAAAAATATTTGCTGATTGCAAATGCAAATATTTTCTGGTTTATTTATTCTCCTATAAAAATAAATAGTATATCTTCATGTTGCCGACTGCTGGTGAGGACACCATCGTCACACTGGGATTTGGGAAACATGCAATGATTTACATTTTTCACCATCTTTCAGATAGTTTATAGATCCAAAAATGAATTGATGGGGGGGAATCCACAGAATAATTGCTAATGAAAATAACTATTAGTTGCAGACCTTACATACAGTAGTCTAATCACCATGCTGAACGTTGAAAGTTCCTCTCATATCACATGACTGTATTCTTGCAACAGAGCACACCACAAGTACAGAATGTGCAGTATACTGAACCTGAACGCATATACACTGCACATTTGGTTCCCTTCCAGAAGACATATATGCATATACACACCACATGTTTGGACTTTGATTGAAAAAAATGTGTTGGATACAACCTTTGTTCTATATCTGAAACAGACTATATGCTGCCACAGTAACTATGTAGGCATGACAATATAAAGCACTGCTAGTACATGATTGGTAAAGGTACATTTATATCTTTTTTTGTGTGATTTGAATTCTAAAGGAAACGAGTGCTACTACATGCTCATGTCAACAAACAGACCTGCTCCTTTCTACACACAAAATGTAGACATGATGTATCAGTAATATATTATTTTTATGCTGCTAGATATGTCTCACAGCATCTATTGCAAAGACTTGTCAAGAAGTGTCATCATGTTCAATATTGTCAACTCAGAGCAGCGTGTACTGTACTGTTACTTTTTAAATGCTGATAACTAGAGTCAATAACATGTTCTGACAAATTGATAGGGGCTTACTGGTGTTGGATTCAATCTATAAGACTAAATCTATAGTATGACATAACATGGAGTAAAGGTCCAGTCAGCATTTTAATAAATGCTAGGACATGATTATCTACTTATCTACAAGAAACATGGTAATTCTACCCATGTTGGTTATTGCTTCTCAAGAGAAACATTACTGACACTTGGCTCAAAAACACAAAACAGCCCACCCTAATGTCCGTGCCATTTTACAGTCACTCAACATCCAGAAACTTCTAGGAATGTCTACTCGGCATTGCTACTATCAACACAGCACAATAAAAGGTAAAGTAGTGCAAATATGATAAGCAGGTATTAGGTTTTACAGCACATGTGGCTTATCAGTATATCAGTGTATTTATATAATCCTACTGTTGACAGCCAAGAGCGTGTCCTTTAAGTTCCAGCACATTCTAAAAACCTGCATGTTTAAATATTTAAAATTGATTATTTTTAAATGCTGCTGTAATTGTCATAAACAAATAGGATTAGGATAGGAAGCTACAGGGGTTGCCCCTGTTAGGGGTTAACTTACTGACTGTGATGTCATCAGTTCGAATCTGAGCATCTGAATCTCCCTCATTTCCTGTTATCGCTCCACTATTGATATTCTTTTAAATAATTAAAAATGTAAAAGAATGCAGGCAGAAGCTAAATCCAGGACAGAAATCTCTTCAGTTTAAAATCCCTAATAGTCAGTGCATTTACATGCACCTAAATAATCATGTTACTTAGAGAAACCAGGTTACATGGGTAATCAGGAAGCAGTAGATGGAAGGAGGTATCGCACAAATATCCCACAGTGAGAACATAATAGCACAGTATAGCAGCATGTTATAGCAGTACATAAATAAGGGTTTTGAATGAATGAGCATAGATAAACAAGTAAAGTCCTCGAGTGCCAAATGTGGGTAATTCACATCGCAGTCCAGTGTGTGTGTGTGTGTGTGTGTGTGTGTGTGTGTGTGTGTGTGTGTGTGTGTGTGTGTGTGTGTGTGTGTGTGTGTGTGTGTGTGTGTGTGTGTGTCTGATTGCTGCTGGGAAGAAGCTGTTGCTGAATGTGGTTCAGTTTTAGCTGATACTCTCTTGGTCTGTGGCAACTCAGGTTGTAGCCTGTGTTTTCACATCTGAAGAGAGAGTGTCCTGGGTGATGGGGGTATATGAGGATGGCCTGTGCTTTCTTCCTACAGTGGTCAGAGTCTCTACAGAGGGCAGATGAGGGCCAATAATTCCCTCTGCAGTTTCAACAATTTTAACAGCTCAGTCATCCTTTTTTAGGCCACCTATGAAAAAAAGTTGCTGCTGGGCCCTTTTGACTGTGGCTAGATAGTAGCAGATATGTAACTAGATTTCTCTCCTACTGACAACCTTATATTGGAAGTGCAGCTTAATGATATTAACTATTTGTGATAAAAGAAGCTGGTTCCTGACTTCTTTTGTGTGTGTTGGTGTCAGAGCAGCCTGACAGAACTGTGAAAGAGAGGCAGGCAGGCAGACAGATAGAGAGGTCCTCTTACTCACATTGGACTCACTCTCATAGAAAAGTCTTGTCACTGGTCAAGTTGAGGCTACTTTATAGGATATCTTCCTTGGATGCAAATTATGTTTTGAATTTTTCATTGGATTAGAAGTGCTGTGATCTGAAAGAGTTATTTAAAATAGAAGGAAAACATCTGATTTACGACCAAAAGCAACAGTGTTTACAAAGTCTATAAAAATACCATAATTATATATATATCCAGGACTCAGTAGTACAGCTGCTGTGTGATTTGTGCCAGAGAGATAAAGTGAACTGAAACATACTGAAAATACACACGCTTGGCAAATATTGAAAATAATTTAAAGGGCATGTTATTGCAAGTTAAACCTTGATTTCTGTATTGTGTGTTCCCTAAATATTGACAGGGGACTATAGAGGGATCATTGCCCCTCACTCTGTTGAATGTAAAGGCAGACAGATCAATATTTGAGCCATGTGTGCTGCTATTTTGCAACATGTATAGACTTGAACCTCTGTTAATCTCATCTTTTCACGTCTTTGCAGTATGAAATCTCACCTATTATAACACTTGTCACTTCCATTATGGTCGATATGGAAATCAAGTAACCAGAAAATGATGTATGAAGTAAAAATAGTGTGTGATGTTTTTCCTGTGAAGACATGCTGTGCAGACCTGTTAATCCACCTAATAGGGAAATGAACTTGATAAACTCAGAGATAACCTCAGTTCATAGGCTTGCAGATTCCCATGAATTTGAAGTGTTTCCATGCTCATGATAAAATCTTGGCTTGTTTAAGGTATTTTTAAATTAGTTTTGAAGTTTTTAGCACAAACCCAATAAATAGGCGGTGAGGCCTTAAGTCATAACAGCGGTAATTTACAAAACATGGCCTGTTGATGTTTGTTTAAGGGGAACATGACAAATTTGTGACTAGTAACATTTCATTTACTCTTGTTGGAGAATAGATAAGAATCAGACTGATTTATTCTGGTTGACACAAATCTAATCTAAGGAATCTAAGGAAAGATGCATAATTTTTAACAACATTTTCAAAACAGTATAAGACTATTTAAGTGTGTGTAAGTGTGTTTGTATTTGCATGAACATGTCTGTGTAGATAAAAGTATGATACATGTTTTGGGGGGCACAACAATACACTGTAATGTACCATGGCAGCAAGGAGAGATGACATAACATGGCATGTTACTTTCAAATACAGAATTCTCTTTAGTTATTGGTTGGAAGAGGACTGTGCCCGTAAACCCCCCTAACACAAATAAAAAAGCCTGTCTCACTCCATTAAATTTTCTCCTGAGCCAAATAAAGCTTTAGAGTTCAACTTTTAGCACAGGCCTGCCTGCTCAATCCCAACCATCGATACTGCACCAGAAAACTGGAGGGCTGTTAGCGGCCTCTAGTGGATTAATACATTTCTGCAGGATAACACAGAGGTCGTCCCTCTGCTTCATAAAGTATTCCTACATAACTACAGTGTCTCAGCTTCAATCACAACAGTCATTGCATTCTGTTGTGGTGTCATTGAGCAATATGTAAGAAATATAATCCTTACTCACGTGATTTAAACATCTGTCTTGGATTAAGTCATCATCCTGATCCATCCTGAACTGCATATTGAACTGTGAATTTAATTTAATATTTAATTTAATAAGATATGATGTTAATTGATTTAATATATATGTTGTTTATGTTATTGGTCCAGTATCCATTATTTCTGCATTTCCTTGGTGAACTTTCTATTACAAAATAGATGTAGTTTGTGTAGTGCAACAGTGCCTCTGTTGGAGGAAAATAGTAACTATTAGAAAAACTCATTCATCTCCCTTTTTTCTGGAGCTTTCAACCAAATCTCAGAGTCTTCTTCCACAGATGGAGTTTGCTCAGTTGTTTTGTGTCAAAATTCACTATTTCCAAATGTAACTTTCATTACTACAATAACTCACTGTTTAGTGTAACATTTTATGCCATTGAGTGTGAAAAATGGTAACAATCAACACATAGAACATCAAGGTCTGGCTTTTGCCAGAGATATTGACTGCATCTCACAGTATTCATCTGAGAAAATGCTTTGGGAAAAAAGCTAGTAAGTGAAGAGTTAAGATTTAGTTAGGATTTTTAGTTTATTTTGTTGTGCAATTGTTTCTAGGCTAAAATTGAAGTCTATGTTGTGAAATCTCTTAATCATGTTAGATTTGTACTTGTGATGCCCTGATAACAACACAGATATACAGATTTATAGTATGACTTATTGGACAAACATGTTTAACTTTATCTACTGCATAGTTGGAATGATTCGACATGGAGTGGTGACATGATACGATAAAGTCAAAATATATTAAAGGGACTGTAGTTCTTTTTCTTAAAGAGAATCACAACAATGTTTTCATCTGCATTACTTCAGCAATGTAGGCTTGTGACAGTATTAAGTTGCAAACTGGTAACGGCAATTGAAGCAACCTCAGACTACTTTATCACTGCCTCGAAACCCCCCCACCCCCAGTCTTCATTGTACTCACTCTTAGGTAGAGATAAACACTTCATGTGCTTATAGAAACAGGTGTCAGGCTTCAGGAAGACACACACACACACACACACACACACACACACACACACACACACACACACACACACACACACACACACACACACACACACACACACACACACACACACACACACACACACACACACACATAGTTAATTATTTATCCACTCACTGAAATGCTGACATACACACCACCCTGCCTGCTGTGTCACTTAAGCCTACACACAAGAGAAGTTACTGTCACAGGTGCTGAGAGGCGAGTATATGTCTTAAAAGAGGCTGAGAGAGAAGTCATACTGGAAAAAAAGATGAAAATAACTTGATTATGTAATACAACTGCTTTCCAGTGCAGCTTGTACTTCAACATCTGAGGGACTTGTGATGAATTAAATAGCTTACATTTATTTTTTTATTTTTTTACATATCATACATAATTATGCTGGTGGTTATAAATTGAAATTAAATGTAACATACACTTAAATAAATTGGTTTAAATGGTCTTTTCCTTTGAGTGTTGAGCTTGCAGTGATTTCGTTCGGTTGATCTCTTGAAACCACTTTTTTGGTATTTTTTGGCATCGTAATAGTAATAGTATTTTTTGAAAATCATCTTTTATTGAATGTTATATAAATTGAGTTAATTCACAAGTTTGGTATATAATTACGACAGTAGTGGCTTTGTAAATTCTTTTTTTGCAGGCTGTTATGTTTTTTGGGTTCATTTGCTTGGTGCTTCTACAGGTTTCAAGATTTTTGCCTCGAACACGAACCGTTTATTTAAGATATGGGGCTAATAATAGTCTCCAGTGATAATTTTCCACAGGACGCTGCTGCAAACGTTTCTACGATGGAAGCAGCGAGTGTGGAATGATCTAATCGGTGTGTAGGGGGGTTGGAAGTACGAACTATAAACTAAAAGTCAGGCAATCATAGTAAAGACGTTTTAAATTGAGGTTACATGTATTTACGACACTTATTCACATTCTGAATTATTACGATGCACCACACTACTCGGACAAAGTACGTTTAACCGCCCTAAAAGAGAAAAGAACCCCTTTAAAGGTAACTTGGAAGAGTCGGATGAAAGCCGAGCTCTGTGCCACATCTTCCACTGCATGATAAAGTCGCTACATCGGGAACTGGAGGCAGGACCACTACGTTAGCTCTGAAAAAAAAACATTTTAAATTGTATTTACCAAACCCCGTATCTTTTTTCTCCTTCTCTGAAAGTGTTTGACGGCTGTTAAACTCGCCCCAGCATCTAAAATTGTCGTGTTGGACTTTATTGAGTTTTCTTAGGAGGAGGTGTTAGGTGAGGCTAAGTTAACGGTGAAGTTAGGCTGCTAGAGACGACATCAAGAGGGAAAGTGGGCTTAACCAAAGTGGACATTTCACCCGAAAGACGCATAAACAACTCCTAAAACAGGTACGTTTACATGACTCTGTTAGAAGAATACACCATTGGTAAGTCTGCCCTGGACTTCTGTGTCAGTTTCTTTAAGACAGAAGAGGTTGTTAAAGGGGTTACACCCAAACAAGACCAGCCTACATCTCACCTACACTTGAGAAGATGTTTCTATGAGTGTCTCAAAGTAGGAAAAAAAATAAAATAAAAAAATAAATAAATATATATATATAATTTTTTTTTCAAGTTAGTTTGCAAGTAGCTTTAAACAAACTGTTAACAAATTCTGAACAAATGTTATTCATATTTATCCAAGTTTTATATTATTAGTCTGAGACAAAGACGGACTGGGTGATACAATTGTAAATATAATAGTATTATATTATACTATACATCATGATATAGAAAATAAGTATGCATAATCAGGTGTAAAAAAAAAAAAAAAATAGACCTGTGTTGTGACCAAATCCATCATATGTGGAAAGACTTCAATAACTGTTTTTTGTCATTTTTAATTACAATATAGTAATCACTGTGCTGTAAATAAGATACATATATCTAAAGTTAAATGTATGTCAAGCTCTTCTCTTTCTGGTGCGACAGTGCATCCCTAAAAATACACACTTTCTAGTAACAAGACCAAAGCCAACATGTGCTTCCAATAAAAAAATCAATTAATTAATAAACCAACCAATCTGTTGCAAAAACCTGCTGCTAAATGTAAATAAACAATGATTTGTTTTGGTTGTAAACTTTTGCTCACAAACACCCACATTTAGAATATAAAAGTACAACATGTATGCTGAAAAATATAAAGTAATGATTTATGAAGTCATTGTGGATGATGGATGGAAATAAGGTTTTAATTTGAGAAATACACACACACACACACATACACACACACGCACAAAATGTTCTTGTTTCTCGATATATCTCCTGCCCTGCGTGTGCCCCAGATTGATAGTTACACTGCCTCCCTCTCATAAGCTTTAGCACTACTATCCTGTTGCCTTGACTACTGGTGTGTCAGGGGACTTCATCCTGATCCACTGCATGATTTTCTCTGACACTAGTTCAGAGAGACTGTCATGAAGCAGCGCTCAGAGCGAGAATAAGCGAAGACCTCATTTTCTCTTTCTTCGTCTTCTCTCACATCGGACCAATTAACTCCTCGCCGTCCTGATGCTGTCTTACAGTAGCTACCAGAACGCAGCACTTCAGGCTGCTGTGCAACAATAAAATGGGAAGTCTGCTTTCTTTCTGTGCGCCGACCCATATCAATTTGTTTGATTTACATTCCATTCAAAGAGGCACGATACAGACAGCATGAAAAATATTGTATCCGTTGTGTTTATACAGGGTTAACGATGGGAACTGTTCCTTATGATCTCTGACATCATGAAGTGTAGAGCCAACTCTATTTTAGGAGAACATTTGGAAATTATCCAACTGATAAAAAAAGAAGAAGAAGAAGCTCTGTTTAGATTGTTTGCAACAGAGAAGAATATAGGTTCCCTCTTGAAATGTAAACATTGACATAAGTCATGTTGTGTTTCCTACACTCACTAACGCTCTGTCTGGAGCATCATTTTCTCTGTCAGCTGTTTGTTTTCTTTATGGATGTACTGCTGGGAGTTTGGCGACCCAACTCCCCTCATTTGCGTGTATGTGACTGCACACACGCCCTTCATCTCTCTACATCTGACTGTCTGTGGAATTTGTCCTTTGCTCTAGATGAAGTAACGAGCATCTGGGAAATAAATAAAGCTTTCATTTGTTGTGACAAGCCATTACCCAGGAAATGAGGTGGGCCTATTTTGGCAAAGAGCAGTGAAACTTGCCTGGTCAGAAGTTTATAGGAACCCCTACTATAGCCTTGGGGTGGGGATGCATGCTGCACTATGTGAAACAGACTCATTAGGCGGGGAACCCACTGGAAAAAGTGGACCATACAGCGCAGGCAGCGATGGCTATGGGGGTTGGGGACATGGAGACAGACTGTTGTGCTGTGTAATCGAGGGGAATTGCAAACACAGTGGCAATCTGGAGAGGCTGTTGTGTATCAAGAACACGCTCCCCGATAGCGTTCAGTTTACGAACTTTCCGAAACTCCAGCAGTTAAAGGAGGAGTGTATAACTCTCTCAGCTAAAATAGGTCATACAGATGTCAGAGGTTATTTCTGGCCACATTTCAAAATCCCCCATTGCGAAAACATAAAAAACATCCCGTGACGTCTCAAACGCAGGCCTGTGTGCATATATAGATATCACATTTTATGAGCACAAAAAGAATAACGTACAGCTGTAGTTGTGAGGTCAGTAACAGTCTCTGCACCAGCAACAAAGTGAGCCACAGAGGCAAGCCGTCAATTAAAACGTTTTCTTTGCTGCAATTTATTTCCCAGAAATCTGCTTGATCAAATGCTCCAAGATCATCCTACTTTCTCTCTGTTTACTGACTAAAAAGTAAGTCAGTAAATAATGTATACATGAATATAGAATAAGCTGTAACTGCAGCTGGTACTTTATCCGGAGAATCCAGTGAAGTTATAGGATTAATGAGCATATTTCAGAGTTCAATTGAATCTGTAAAACTCTGTGTGACTCATAATCTACAAGTGTGTTTGTATAATTTTAACTAACAATCTCTTTGCCAAAATACACAAAGTTTCGCTTTTTTTTTACCCCCAGATTACAACCATTTCTTCTTGGAAGTGATCTCTTTATTTGGGCTAAGAACAGCTTGAAACATCAGAGTGACACTTTTCCGTCTTCCAGCCTGGAATCTTCTGGTTTTCTTGTGGGTTCGTGTGTTGGGGGAATAAATAGCAACGCCCATATTTATGTCTGCTCCAGCTCAGCCTGCACACTGAGCTGTCCTGGAAAAGTCCATGTGACCCAGAGTTTAGGAGGTTGCTGACGCTTCCTCATCCTGTTGTATGTTCGAGCGGAAGGACTACAGTCTGGCCTGTAGGGCAGTGTTTGATTTATACCATAGCCCAGTTAAACACAATCAGCAGATAATGGCAATAGATTCTCAGAAATGAACTTCACTTTAATCCAGCAGGTCACTTATGCAGCATAATGTTCACAATCTTATTACAAAGATGTATAAATCAGCATAGTATCGTGCTGTGCTGTAGCTTGTGTGTGTTTTTCAGTTCTTTTAAAATCAAATAAAAAGCCATTTCTCTTTTTTAAGACATATTTTTAAAAGATGTTTACCTTTTTAAATTAAAAACAGTTTGTCTAAAACTCTAAGTATTTATCACTACCTGCAAAACTAATGACATTCAGCTTTTAACTAAGATGGGGAACATGGTCAATATTCATGCTCCACCTGTTAATCATAAGCAAGTTGGCACTGTTATTTTTAACACACTTATGTTAGCTCAAAGCTCTGCTGTGCCTAATGCTGCATTCATGCTATATTGGAGTTACCATAATTACAGGTCTCCCGCTTGTAAATATCGTTCCTGCCAACCTCAAAGTCAGAGTTGTGACTGAGAAACTGGGATTTTTCTCTGCCTGAAAACCAAGCAAACATGGATGCCTCACATCAAATTGAATGGATATTATGTAATTTTGAACACATATGACCAGACTCAGTTATCATACAACCTTCCTCACTTGAGGTGAATGCTCGCAAGTCTCATCTCATCTGTCAAAGCAAACACAGCATAAGTACAGCTTACCAAACCCATACTGCATACTGATTCTATACAGTATGTAGTACATACCAGCTGTCATACAGTATTAGCCATTAGTACAAAAATTACACATGAATATAATACACTCTGTTGATTCATATTAACAGGGAATCAATTATTACGTGCTCTGATGCATGTCAATCAAACTGCGACTTTGGAATTTTAAGTTTTTAAAGTTCTTTCCAAAAAAGCTTTCTGGAGCTTTTCCTCTATTTCCTTTCTTTATTGAATTGTGCAAGAATAGTGTTAAAAAATTGACAGTGTTTCCTGTGCATCCTAACTGCTTTGAACATACTGACATGTTGTCACTTTTTTAGTCAGAACATTCCTGCTTATTTAATTCCTTAATTCCTGTTTATCTAACCCTAACCCTATTTTTATGATACAATCTGAAGGAACACTGTGTGTGTGTGTGCCTGAATGATTGTGTGTGACAAATAAACTTGATTGTTTGAAATCTGCTTACAAAACGTATAATATGGAACTGGAAGTCTTTAATCAAGAGACATGTTTTGTCTGCATGAAATGCAGATTTGACCATTTTTTGCTTCTTTGAGCACAAAAAAAACAATGAAACAAACTGGAATTAAATAGTAAAGCACATAGAATAGTATGAATTTCTTATTAGTATAAAACAGGAAGGATATGACAGCATTTTGACATCTTCCAGTAATTCAAACTTGAATGGAAACACTCTGCCCATTGTATGTGTATCGATAAGAGAACAGACATAGGAAATAAACTCTTTTAATGTGTCCTGCGTCTGTTTAAATTGATTTCTTTTCCATCCATAAGCCTGAGTGACACTGTTACGAGTTTTATGTCACTGGCTGACTCTCTAACCTGCCTGCCTCTCATGTTACACTGCGATTCATGAAACTGTAGGAAATTACAGCCTCGTGACAATTATGAGAAATAAGGGCGTTGGTGTAAAGAAAAGACCTCATCCAAATTCAGACTGCTCTCATTTGTTCTTCGCCAGATAAGAATCTGGTGCTAATAACACATGAGCGATGGGATTTCAGTAATTGAATGAGCGAGAAGGGGGGATAATAAGTCTCTCTCTCTCTCTGATAAATTCATTAGATGTAACACAAGGGAGTGCAGGAGTGTTATTCGGGAGAATTGTTATGCATTCAACGGCAGGTATTAGCAAAGCAGCTTACATAGTATAGCTGGAAATAGTTTTTCTTTCTATGTGTCATACTTTTTCCATTCTTTCTTCCTCCCTGCCCCCGCACATCTCTCTTTCTGTCCCTCCCACTCACACTTTACCAGATACATATTGTAAAAGATTAGCTCAGGGTTTTTTTGCCAGTTTCTTCCTCAGACCTTTTTTTTTATTTTTATTCCTAATATTTTTTAAGTGTATTAAACAAAACAGTATTCTTTCTCTCTTTTGTTCTGATTCTTTGTCTATTTTTTTCACACAAAGGTACACATCAAAGGTGACCTGCTTTCACACATCTTATGAAATAGTTTTTTAGATGGTTAATACTGCAAATGTTTGATGTTATCAGAGAGATTTTATTCATGCTTGTGTAAATTGCCAATACATTTGTGTCTTTACACAGATATTTTCTCCTCCTATTTGTTAAAGAAAGTCAGCCACCACGAGCCTTTATTAACTTAAAAAAAAATCAGTATACACATGTACACACACATTTTCTTTGTAAATGTAATAACCTTTTTTGCTTACAAACACACCCATGTTTCCCTTTGCTTCACCAGCACACTACATGCACGTAGTTCCCCATCTCACAGTTGTTATGCTGCAATATTTTATTCCGGATGTGTTGTTTTTATGCATCCTCATATCCCCAATCATGAATACCCCTGCATACATGAATAAACAGGTCTTGCCGAATATAACCATGGAAACAGAATTTAGACAAACCACAGAAAGAAAAGGTGAATGGTCCCAGGTGGTCGAATGCTTTACTGTCCTTGTTTGCATTGGTATTTTTTAGTCAATCCAAATCTTATTTTCACATAAAGGTTGGGATTACAGTTCGAGGTGAACCTCTGGTGTTCTCAGTGACAACAGTCTGCATCAGCTTGACCTTTTAGAAAGTGGCCTTATTGAGAATTACAATGCTGCTTGTCCCTCTACCATGCAGTAAAGGGTCGATAAATTATCACCGTGCTGGTGGATTAATACTGTATCCACGGAGACAACATGACACATGCTGCCCTCATGACACCTGAGTTGTAATCTTGTCTGTATTTTTGTCTTAACTGTCTAGTTTTATCCCTCAGCTTGTTTGTCTGAGAAGCATCCTCAGCACATGTTTTATGATAAAACACAGCTGCACACTGTGAGGATTTATTGAACCCATGAATCATTGATGATATTCACCCAAGGACATTAATTAGAATTGTTGGTCTCCTGCAGGAGCAGAGGAAGCCGAGCAGTCGACGACGTGGAGAGCAGAAGCGCAGGGAGAGAGTGGAGAACTGAAGGGAGAAGGTAGAAACACCAGCCCAGCTATCTGCCTCGCCTGTGAGAGTGTTGCATCATGGGGAAACAGAACAGCAAGCTGCGGCCCGAGGTCCTGAACGACCTGAGAGAAAACACAGAGTTCACCGACCATGAGCTGCAGGAGTGGTACCGGGGCTTCCTCAAGGATTGTCCCACCGGCCACCTGACCGTGGAGGAGTTCAAGAAGATCTACGCCAACTTCTTCCCCTACGGAGACGCCTCCAAGTTCGCAGAGCACGTCTTCCGCACATTTGACACAAACGGCGACGCCACCATCGACTTCAGGGAGTTCATCATCGCCCTGAGCGTGACATCCCGTGGCGGGCTGGAGCAGAAGCTGCGCTGGGCCTTCAGCATGTACGACCTGGACGGGAACGGATACATCAGCCGGGCAGAGATGCTGGAGATAGTTCAGGTGAGGATGTACAACTCTTCCTAAATAATATGTGTTTTCCATACCAAGCTCCAATCTGTGTCAGGTCAACTTTACTATGCATCACTGAGGATAAATATTCACTGCATCTGTTTTTCATACACACCTCAAAAATGTAGCTGATATTAGAAATGTTTTATTTAAGTAGGAGGGTGGTAAGTTTAAAGCTAAATTTTCTTATGAGGGAGCAAGATTGTCAACCTAGAAGGGGAAAAGAAAAAATATCTTATAAGATTCCTTCGGGGTTAACACATTTTAACCAATACAAATGACTAAATCTATATACACAACAAAATAACAAATGTGCTTATAACCTGCTGATTATTGTCTCCATTAACCAATATTTGATTTGTCTGTATGATATCAGAAAATAGTGGAAAATGGCCATCATAATTTCTCTATGCCCAAATATCTTGTTTTGTCTTACCAACAGTCCAAAACCCAAAGATAGAAGTTTAGTATCACGTAAAACAAAGAAAAGCAGCAAATGGGCAGCTGTTTTGTGTCTTTGCTCGAAAATGACAAATCAACTGTCAAAATAGATGTTAATAAATGTTGTATTTATCTATGAATTGTTTCAGCTCTAATTCCTAGTGTTATATGCATTTAGCCTACAGTCTAATCACTGTGTTTAGGCTCAGTTGTCATTTGCAGGTCTGAATTCATAAGATATATCACCTCACATCATGCAGGCTGCCCTTTCTGTTTTTTTCTTATCAGCGTGACTATATTTACTCTTCCAATATGGTGAGCTGTGCAGCCTGCAGGGCCATATCAATATTGGCTCAGTCTGTTGTGTTTGTGGATACAAATGAATGTGAAAAAAAGCTTAAGCATCAGTGCTCTTGTTACTGTAGAATGCTCTCTGTTATTTTAGCTAAACGTCTTTTCTCCTATCAAAGCCAGAGACATTTAGATGAGCTGAAAATGTGTAGCTTTGCAAAATAGAAATAGAAACATTAGACACGCCTGTTGAGAGTGACTTACAGCGAGTGTAACAGCATGATAAGCTTCACTCACCATAACACCATCATTACCAGGCAGCCACAGAAAACAGGTCAAAGCCTTCAGACAAAGATGTAACAAATATTTCAGGTGGGAACTTTTTTGTTTTTCTGTTTTCACTACTTTAAAGCTTTAACCAAGAAAATTAACATGTACATAACAAGGAAAAACTCTGTCCTCTGTAGGCAATTTACAAGATGGTGTCATCAGTGATGAAGATGCCCGAAGATGAATCCACACCGGAGAAACGAACAGATAAGATCTTCAGACAGATGGACATAGACAATGATGGTGAGACTGAAGGTTTACTGTAATCAGTTGTAAATATGTAGATGCATGTTCTGTTGAAGACATTTGTATTTTTGAAAAGAAGCAGCAATATGTCGAGACTCAGAGTGCAACATTTGAAAAACAAAAGTAAACTAATATGGTTTGCCTACTTAGTTAAAATTGTTAGGACAGAGGTACATAAATACAGATGGACAGTGAATTATTATCTGCTAGTTGGAAAGAAAGCATAAAAAAAGGTCATAAGGCATCGTGGTTTGCATCTTAGCCCGCTGAGCCACCATGATGCTAGTGGTTTGACCTTTAGTGTGAAAAGGTGACGCTACACTACACCCATGTGATATGTACTTAAGCATTTCCCAAGTGTTACTGTTTGAACGTATTTGACACATCTCGTCTCAGTGAGGTATTTAGTGCTGTTCATATGGCAGTCGGCCGCTCAATTTGTTTTGAAACAGAAGGTTCAGAAAGTCTGAAGGTCAAACTGTGTCTAATGCTCAAGATTTATAGCACCACATGGCACCACAGACCAGGCCTACGGCTACAAGGGTCAATCTACTAAAACTTGAATTTTTAATGCAACATGCACATGTGCTGTGTGACAAAGTTTATCTTGGTGCCTCAGGAATATTTGCATTTTTTGTTGCCAGTTTTGATCTTTGCATTGCTTACAATTTGATGCTTAAAGATGAATAGATTGAGATAGAAAGATGAAATAATGAAACAATGCATTCTGATAGGGATGCTGATTGACATCAAAATAATCAATATGTCAATATATTTATATATTCTATATATTTATTACCATTTAAAGCATTTTATGATTTCCCATGTTTAAAAAAGGTTATTACAGATATCAAATATTTAAATATTGTGTTGTGTTATAATGTTATGATTTTGCAATTCCATAAATATTATTTAATATATTGTTGACATTATGCTTACATATACAGTGCTGCTATTAAGTTAAAAAAAAAGTGCTGTTGCACATTGCTACTTTTTCAATAGGCAAAAGACTTCCTGAATTACCTGAAAGTAGCCCAACAGCATCACCTGCTGGCTGATGTGACTCAACAGGTATAAACAAATAAATCATTGGGCCTCATGCAAGAAGCCCAATATGAACAAATTCCCTCCTATTTTCATTCCTATCTATGATTTGCTCTTGTTTTATTAGTACCTAGTGATTTCTTGGATTCAACAATTCTCTTAGGTAAAGTTTTTACGAGTGATCGAGAGCACTCGTACCAACAGAAGAACAAAAATCTTTTTTTCACATAAAAAATGTTTTTCCTGTGCAAGGAAACATAAGCTTTAAATTTGAGTGAACATCAGAAATGCATGAATGTCATATAATCAAAGTTAGATTATTAGAGTAATTCTAATAATTGGATTATTAAATTTGGGGGCTTAATAAATACTATTGGTCGATTGATCCCATTTAGCACTAGAAGATGGAGCTCGAGTCGATTTCTGTAATAACAAAAATTTAATATAAAAAATAAGAGAAATTTAAGGGCTGTCTTTGAAGTGTTAATGTAAGTTAAATGTATTCCAAAACATTGCCTGTACTGTTATCTACGGCAGCAGCGATTTAATTTTAAACTCAAAAGGAACATCAAACTTGTTTCTGTTGGTTTTGGTGGGTGGTAGCTGCATGATTCACACCACCGTCACATGTTCCACAGCTGCTGACGGGGATCCTTTTTTTTGGTCTGTGCTCTGCAGGTAGATTGTCTTTGGAGGAGTTCATTAAAGGTGCCAAGAGCGATCCGTCCATTGTCAGACTGCTGCAGTCGGATCAGGGAGCCTCTCGTCAGTTCTGAGGACAGAGACAATGACAGACACACATGCACCACCCACACCCACCATCTGATCTGATAGAAGCTTGGTCATCATCCCACACACACCCCTCACCAGAGAACCATGTGATCCCTTCTTTAAAAAAAACAAAAAAACACTCCATGTCTTAATGTTTACATTAATGGATACTTCTTTTGTCAATGTGGCTCCTTCTCTGTGGACTATGATGTGATTTCAGTTGAGGTATTCTCTGTAGTTGCTTTTCTCCAAAGCGCTCTTGCCTTGAAATGGTTTTTACTTGTTTTTCATAAGTGAAGTGCCATATCATACATTATACTGACTGGATTATACGCTTGCAAGTATTACGACTCCCATTATGTTACATTAAGAGGAAACTAATTACATCACTTGGTATAATTTGATTTAATTGTGTTGAAAAGTGGCTTATTGTTGTTCAAGATATCAACAGTAGCTGAAGTTGCACAAGTTGCTGTTGTGAAGATCTATATGCCTTTGGTATTGCATGCGCTCTGTGATATGCGTTTTCTGACATCGTAACAGTTTACGTGAATACGGAGGCAGTGATTGTTTTTATTCCTTTTTATTTTTTTAACAAAAATGTCATTTTGTTTTCACACAATTGAAATAAAGTCGTGTAAGAAAAATCTACACAAGAAGTCCCACAGTATCCCCTTGTCCTGGACAGTAATGGTTTAAAAAGAGACAAAAAAAAATGTAGTCACATCAGGTTGGACATTGAAGTGTTACTTTGACAAGTCCATATCTTAAAATAGGTGCTCGAGCGTGGCTGAAGAGGGGAGAGAGAAGAATGTTTGAAAAAGACTTGAATGAACAATTGAAATGACACATTCAGAACCTCCTCTCTCCTCTCCTCAGCTGGCGGCAGCCATATAAATGTGCAGCTTGTAACGTTCAGCAGGTGTGTGAGGCAGAGTTCACTCCAGGGACACGACTCACACCCCTTCTCCCCCCTCCCCTCTTCCCCTCCCCTCCTGTCCCTGTGTGACTGACAAAGATGATGTGAGAAACTGCAGGTGTCTCTCATGTGTCTTTTCTGGAGTATTTCAGTAACTGAGCAGCCTGGCCTCCCATTCGTCCACAGGAGAGGGGAGGAGGGTCGCACAGGAACCAGACCAGATCAAACCAGTCTGGATCAGATCCCGCCTCGCTTGGGCTCATAACTCATCCTTCTCAAAGTCATCATCCAGGTCTACGTCACTGAGGTCGTAGTCCTCCTCCACAGGAAGCTGTGAATAATTTAAACAAAGACATAAAGTTAGAAATGATGTAGAAGCATGAAAACGTTCAAAATAATCAAGTACTAGAGTCCTAATCCCTCATTTTTAGCCACACCAGCAGCATGACTCCAGGGACAGCAATGTTGTTCCATCAGTCGACGCTCAATGATAAAAAAATAATCCACCATAGAGATATAAGCATTTAGCTCAAAGCACTGCTCTACCCAAGTACAGAGTTGCTAGCATGGCTGTAGACCCTAACGTCTTGTCAGATCATCAGAAATGTCAAAAAAACAACACATTAAAACTACATTATTTTGACACTTGCTTTTATTCTTAATTTTTGAGAAGTAACACCAAATATCTGGCTTCACTTCATGAGAAAGAAAGCAGTTGGATGACTGGGAGCGCTCCAATCACTGTATTACATAACATAGCGTTTGTTGACAGCACTCGGAGAGCTGTTTATAGAAGACAGCACAAAGGCAGTCACGAGTCGGTAAAGATTTGATGCATCATTGTTCTGTTGAGCAAACGTTTTCCTCGCCACACCACTTATTCTCCAACTCACCTGTCCGTCTTTGCCGTCCCAGGCTTCAACAGTGTGAATCTTGGGCATGTTCCCACCTCCCAGCGTAGCCGTTGAGCCACGACCGACAGAAAGTTCCCTGAAAAGAAGACAAACGGCCATTAGTCAGTCTACTCTGACACATGTTCTTCTGTTAAGCCTTGTTAAGGTGGAATTAATTAAGGTGGGGAAAAAGCAGATGATAGCACCCCTTACCTGAGGAACTCGTGAATGCCAGCCTCGCTGAAGGAACCCCTGAGCAGAGCAAACTTCATTTTGCGCGTGTTGATGGCGGCCATGGCGGGGTAGCCAAATCCACCGATACCCAGAGACGCCTCCAGATCCATCTGAGCTCCTGCCTCAGTCCACAGCCAGCTGATGGAGGGAGAGCGGAGTCATTAGTCACAGCCGTAATTAGTAATTTCTTCTTGGTCACACTCATTTGTTTAAAAAAATCCATGACTGGACATTCAGCCTTACCCCCACATCTTCTTCTTGTACTTGTCAGCCATCTTCACCATCACGTCCAGATAACCGTTTCTACCAGATGCACCTGTTGAGATACATGAATAATAATGAGTGTTCATCTTTTGTTTGATGTTCCCACTAGTCTTCATTACCGCTGCAGCTATTGATTAGTTATTGAATAATGCGGTAAATCAGTTCTTACATTAAATATTTGAAAGGGTTTCAATAAGGTGCAGTGTAATTTTACTAAAAAACAGCGCATTAAGGCAAGAGTTTTAGATTTTAAAAATGCACACATTCAGATTTGATTTTTCAATTTTGTGAGTTTTGATGTTACATTTCTGAGTTATTTAAGATGTGGGAGCCGGAGGTTTGTGTGTGTGGTCTCACCTGTGTCCAGGATATGTGGCAAGACACCAATTATGCACAACTGACTGTCCTCACAGGTCTTCTTCAGGACATCTTCACTGAGGATCTGAGGGATGAACAATTATAATACACATTTAATGTTTTGTAAAAGGGGATTCTGTGGATCAAGCAGTCTTTGCTGTTGCACAGTGCTCTCAGTTCTGTGATGTATTTTGCATTTTGTGTTGAAGTTTCAGTTTCTTCATATGCATCACTGCTCAGGCTTAAAATAGCTTGTGTGAAACCTGGTGAATCTTGTAGGTTATGACTTCTGCTTGTTTGGTGACGGACTCTTTTGTGAACTTATCCAAAACAGCACAACTATAAATCATACATGCATCCAATAACTGAGACACAACTGTACTAACCTCCACCAATTCAGGAGGAGGGGCGTTGTCAGAGAACAGATCCAAAGCCCTCTCGATGATGTCACCACGGGAGCGACCTCCTTGGTAGTCCTCGGGCTCCTCACCTTTGCGGAAAATCTTGATGGTGGGAAAGCCACGGATCTAAAACACAAAGGATATACATGTTCAGCTTTACATTAGGGCTGTAAATAATGCCTTGGATTCTGTTGATATTGATATTTCTTTATTTGGTATTAAGGATTTGGTTTAGGAATGTGTGTGAGTGTAACATTTCTTAACTGACGCTGCAGTATCTGTTGAAACTGAAATGTTCAGTTATGCAATTGTAATATGCAAGTTGAAAGTGATACATCAGAGACTCATTATCATGATTGATCACAGTCTTATGACACACATAGGACATACAGAAAATACCAGTACACGAAGATCCAAGTCTTTACTTTAGATCATTGCATTAAATTGCAAAACTTTTTATCATGGTACTGCAACATAAAGAAACTGCAACTGCATTCTCAGTGGCAGAGTTTAAAGTTGTGGCGTCACTTGCAAGACTGACTTTTAAGTGGATGTTCTCAGGTGAAGTCAGTCTAATATAATTAGTATGACCTGACTTACTCCACACTACCAACATACTTCCTTAGCTCTGTTTGGATAGGCAAACATATTCATACATTCAATCATTTCATGGTTGAGACTTAGCATTTCAAAGTGTGCAAGCAGGCATGTGTCTAAGGTCAAAACCACATTATGTCCACAGGCCTGGGTAGCTTATCATTCAAATCAGATAATTTCATTTGTTTAAATGTATGGCTAAAAACAGGATGGACCAGCTTAGCAGCTGTGGTCAAAATGTCCCCTCTTTTATTAGTTTACTAGAAGTTTGTGACTTACCCCATAGCGGCTGGACACACCCTGATGTACAGTAGCATCCATAGCTCCAAGGCGAACTCTGCCCTTGGTCTGCTCCTTGACAGCTGTAGCTGCAGCCGCCCACTCAGGCTCCAGGCTAGAGACAGTGAACAGGATGATGGTCAAGAAAAACTAACCATGATAAACTCACAAAATATCATCCTCATCTCACAGTACAAGTAACAATTTCAAAGTCAAAGTTTGTTCTGTGATGAAAGCCTGATAATTCACTTATTATTCAGTTACAAATATGTGCTTGCAGCACTGGGACTGTCTTCTGATCTACTAAATAAATGCACGATCTTCAAATGTAGGGATGTTGAAAACTGGATTCACATGGTTAAAGAATAAGTTGTAGTAATGGTCCCAATAAAATGTTTTCAGTGAGGTCTGTTGTTATAATAACAGGTATGTAAGGTATGTTATTATTATTCTGACTTACTGAGACATTGTTTCTACAAAGAAAAACTGTACTGTTGTTTAGTCTTACAAACATTACTTTCTTATGCTGTAAGCTACACCGACATTCTATTAACCTGTTTTACTGGGGTAGTGGCAGAAATCTTGTTTTTCAGCTGTTTCCTATAGCTGAGGGTGGACTGTTAAGTGCCAAACTTACTTCTTGCAGTGTCCACACCAGGGGGCGAAGAACTCCACCAACCACACATCATCACCCTCCAGCACCATCTTGTCAAAGTTGTCATCCGTGAGTTCAACTACATCCTTCTTACTGCCGCCGCCGCTGCCTCCTCCACTCTGCAAGAAGACAACCGAGTATTAATTAACCATGTTCACTTCTACATTTTATCTTTCCAATGTTGAAACAAACTGTGACCTAAAAGCTACATGTGCATGTTCACTACTTTCTCTACCTGTTTGTTGTAGCTGGAGCCGCCCGACTTGCCACTCATCCTGTCTTTAACCAGAGTGCGCAAAGCATTCATGGCTCCATCCACGATGGCCTGGCTATTGCGTCCACCTGAGGGGTGAAGGAAATCAGTCAGTGCCAGCTTAACAGTGACTTCACCTACAATCAGAACATTTCCATAAAGGGTGTGTAAGCAAATTACTGATTAACTAAGAAAGAAAGAAGTATCTGAGTTCTCATGCTGGAAACCTCCAACACCTTTTTTCAATTTATTTTCTCAGAAAAGAGCTACGGAGGCATATATAAAATTCACAAATCACAAAGCTGTCTGCTTAATGCTCTCATCTGTACCTTGATATTCCTCTGGCTTGTTCTTATTGGCTCCAAAGACCTTGATGGTTGGGAAACCCCTGACGCCGTACTGGCTTCCCAGTGACTTGTGCTGGTCCGCATCTACAGCACCAATCTTGACAATACCCTGAAAGATGCCAGAACAGATAAGAGTGTGCTGTCTCATTTTTTTTCTTCAAATTGATGATAAATATGTTTAACCAGTCCCATGTCTGTCCACATCTCACACCTCCATTTGTTGTTATTCTCACAAACTTCTACACATTTTTAGGGGGCATCTGTGAGCTCGACATTTGTAATAGTGAATGTTCCGTTTACCTTGAGGGCAGTGGCTGCCTTCTTCCAATCCGGAGTGAGATTTTGACAGTGGCCACACCTGTGGTGACAAACAGCAGAGATGCAGTGACGTGAATATTAATTCATAATAGGATATTTTCGGCTTATTTTGTTTGTAATCTAGTTTTGTAGTAGACTACATGAGTTGGTAAGCATTGGGAATAAAAGATATAATAGAAAAACATTATACAAGCACAAGAACATTTCATTTAATCAGGAGGTCAAACTTGTAAGTAAACTGATAGAACTACAGACCTTTGTTGCAGGGCTGCTAACTGTTTAAATGGAGAGTGCACATGTCTACTGGTTCACTACAGACTTGCCTTTAAGAGTTAGATTGTGTTCTTAAACACAATTGACTGTCTGCATGTATGTATAAATTGAGTATCAGTTTTACAAGCTGGCAGACTTTTCAGATCATGGTACAGCTGTTTTCTCTAAATGCAAACAAGAGTTCAAACAAAATATGTTAGCAGTACACTGTCCTCTCTTAAGAGGACAGCTCTCCTTCTCCTCTCTACCCCAACCGGTTCTCCCCTCTACCCCAACCGGTCAAGGCAGATGGCCGTCCACTTTGAGCCTGGTTCTGCCTGAGGTTTCTTCCTGTTAAAAAGGAGTTTTTTTCTTCGCTGTCGCTAAGTGCTTGCTCATGTGGGAATGTTGGGTCTCTTTAAAATTAAAACCTGAATAGTACGGTTTAGAACCTGCTCAATGTGTAGTGCCTTGAGATTACTTTGTGATTTGGCGCTATACAAATAAAGATTGATGATTAAGAATAAGTTAAGAGTTGCAATGATTAGTTGATGAATTGATTGGTAGATAGACAGAAAATGAATCTGCAACTATTTAAATAATCGAATAATCATTTTAGTCATTTATGAAGCAAAAATGTTGAAACATCTGCAGGTTGCTGCTTCTCAAATGTGTGTTGTACATGATAGTAAACTGAATTTCTTTGAATTTTTGACCACTGATCAGACAAAACAAGACATTTGAAGACATCTTATATCAGGCACAATTTCACAAATTTCCTACATTATTGAGAAAATTGATTAGAGAAAATAATTAGATTAATCTATGAAAATAATCACAAATTTGCTCCCCTAAATAAATCCAAGACATTTTTTTTCAATTTAGCTTTTAATTCTTTGTGTATGTACTGTATGTAACCTATTCTGTCTGCCTGTATATATGCTAAAATGTTCTACTGTTTTGTTAAATCACTCTTTGAATTGCTTTAATTGGTACAAGACATTGTATAAGAGCCCAAGGAGGAGTTACCAACTTTGCATACTAGTTATCTCTGTTTTCCGATTATAGGAAGCATATACAAACAGCTGACTCAACCATTCAACTGAGCTTGAAGATGCCAGTATTGAAACTGGTCACTGTGCCACTACTTGCTTGTTCTGAGATGCTTGTTAGCACTGAATAATGTCCATCACAGTTGCACACACTCACCAGGGAGCATAAAACTCAATCAGCCACAGACTGTCACTCTGGATCACCTCCTTGTTGAAGTTGGATGGGGTAAGTTCGACAACATCATCACTAGCTGAGTACATGCCATGCACAGATAGGACCAGGGAACAGCCCAACACTCCTGGAGGAGCAAAGAAGAAGATAACAAAAGGTTTACTATCAGGAATGTATGCACAGCAGTGTTCAATAAAACAGTCACAGCAGCTAGGAAAACCACAATAGGACTAAGATGCAGTTTATATGCAGAATTGGTGCAAATATTTATAACAGCATGTAAAATTGAGTATCATTAATTCATTGATTCAAATATGACAGAGGCCTGCCACAGTTAACGTTATGTGCACCATAATTTAGCTATTCCGGCTAGCCAGACTAGCAAAACCCCTTCAAATACGTCTCACCATTAACACATTCTCAAACGTGACATTTTATAAAGGTAGAAAAGCTGTTACTCTCGTCACTCACCTAACAAAAGCAGTCCCATGGTTTTAGCTGCTCTGTACTCGCCTCGTCTATTAGCAACACTCGCAGACCTGCTGCTGCTTCTCCCTGAAAAGTAGATCGAAGAATCTCACCGTGGCCCACGCTGATTGGTGCGCTGGTGGCGACGCCGCACCTCAGCCAATCAGCGTGCGCCGTGTAGTTTAATGCAACCGGTACGCGGACAACACAGATAGGGGCAATATGTCAATGGGGGCAACACCAAACTACGCTGAGAGGAGATGTAATGATGACAAGTAGCTCTTATTATGCCAACGTGTATATATCCGCATAGACGTTTATACACAACAATAGACAGACCATGATAAAATAGAAAGTGGTTGTATCAAAACTTTCAGCCAAGAAGGAAGTACTCAGTTCTCAGTGAAAGTATACCACACTATAAAAAGTTCTACATCTAAAGTAATATAGTACTTTTACAAGTATTTTTTTCTTAATTTAATATTATTATCATAACTCCAAATGACAGATGAATACTGTACACAATAAGAATCACTAGGTTAAAATGTCTTAATTTGGGTCAATTTAGTACCAACACAATACTGTTACTTAGAAAGCCACTCAATACAAATGGTTGTTTTGACCCACTTTAGGTGTTATTTTTTGTATTTTGCTGTTGGGTTATCCACTAAACTAAAGCTTTTTATAATCTACTCTTCTCTTTTTTTTCTTCCATGTCACAGTTTCTTATTAATTGTAAATAACTTGTGTGCCTTTTGAATGACAAATGCACAATGTTTTGCACAGGAAACAAGACATTTTATTACAATTTTAACTAAAGCTTGTTATGTGCACAAACTATATCAGACCAGCCTGTGTAAAATTTGAACCCAGTCATTTTAGTGTGTAGTATACTTAGTCTACAATTTAATTACATAGCCTATCTTTACATACATGCATGTATAGGCCATATATCTGTACATAACTGTACATTCACTGTATAGTTATTTCCATTCCTCAAATGCAATTCAAACCCTGCAATAAAGCAACAATATACAGTATATATCTTACCAGACTTGCATAAATGTGTATTATAGACTACATAAGTGAACACACATTACATCACTGATAACATTTTTATGAAGTATATTGCATCAAAATGTAAATGGCCAGTCCTTGGAGGAATTCTGAATGTGAGTGAAATTTCAATGAAGTTTGATTAGGTCAAAAGTCCTAGTAGTCCTACACGTATGTATTTATATAGATCAACCCATCACCAAACTTTTTGTTTCTATTACAATGTTGTAGGAAAGTAAGAATTTTTGAAAGTTTGACTTGACTCCACTGCAATGCAGCTTTTTACTTCAGCTGTTCTCCAAGGAGGATTGAATCCAGGTCAATCCGACTTGGCTGAAGATACTTGAAGACTTTTCGCCTCTCATCCAAGGGACTTCTTCAGTTCTAGAAGCACTAATTTACCAAGTGGTATCAGTGACCTTGACAACGACCCCACAGATGTTAAATACCTGGGACTCCATCCAATCAGTTAGAACTGAAGAAGGCCCTTGAATGAGAGGAAAAACTTCTTCAAGTATCTACAGCAAGTCTGTTTGCCCTCGATTCAACCCTCCATAGGTAACCATGACGTGGATGACTGAGAATCTTCACAGACATACTTCAGTTGTTGCTTTTGCTTAAAGATGTTACAGCAGTCTATAACACAAACACTGGATTTTTATTGTACATTGTTTTATAATCCATTTTAATGGATTCATAACCCCAGTTCTTTGCACCATTGTTTCAAGTATGAGCATCTAGGCTATGCTGCATTGTGACGGTTGTATCACTAGGTGGAGACAAACAATAAGCCAAAGCACTGTGTGTCTGTAATGATTCACTTGCCTATCAATCATTCACCCATAGTGTTACCGCAAACATGTGGAAGCTATAAGAAATCATGTTTCCTTCTGCAAACACGTGAGATTACCCAATAAAAATTGACAAAATCTGTAATGTTTCTTGTAGCACTGGTGGATTATTTGATTGCTTGTACCTAATCTTCGTTGGCATCAGAGTCATAGTGTATAAAGGTTTTTTAGATAGGGGAATTTAGTACAGTGTACAATATTATTGGGTTACTAAACCCAAATCCTCTTCATATCTGGTGATAATACATTCAAAATGGATGATGGATAATGCGTCTTGGTTTGGGGTTTGGAAAAAGGCTTTATAGACTATTTAAAAAAAGAAAGAAGATGTATTAACCTAGTAGGACTATTGCCTGCAATCAGTTACCTTCAACTAACTGTTGCTCGTTTAGCTGCCACGAAATTGTGCGTATCCCTGATTTCCCTGTTTCCTACTTTACAATTCATTACATGTCGCTGAGATTTTATGATGTGCTGCGCCTGGCTGCACTGCTGCATAAAGACAGCTACAGACAGAGAGGAAGATACGCAGTCATCCTCAAAAATAAAAGTCGAAGTCCCTTTGTCTCTGAGGGGTATTGCTTGTGATATTCGACTGAATTTGAGCTGTACTGTGCAGAATAATGTATGAATTTCATACTTAGATGACAGTTTTCACATCCATTTTCTGAAAGTGGAAAGTTTATATGTGCAGGCATGATTTGTGACATCACAACCAGTTAAGTCCAGTGTGCAACTTACTAAAATGTGATGAGGAACACGGAATTCTCCAGTGCACAAACACTGAGAATGAACATTTCAAATGAGATAGAAGATGGTCTTGTGTCCGGTAATTCGAAATAAACAAAGTTTGCATTTTCATAAATGTTTCAATACGAAGGAGTGGCCTTAACTTTAATTAATTACATTTGTGCAAAAACAAATTATTATTCATGGAAGAGTATAAAACATGTCTAGAGGAGCTTTCAGCCTCCAAAGTCCTTTGAGAACACAAACAACTTGTGTGGTAGTTACTGTAATCACAAGGCTGTTTTTATGTAATCAGTAGAGAACTTAATCAATCAAATTTATTCTCATTATACAGGTAGTACAACGAAAATAGAGGCAATGCCTTAAAGTGCACATGAAAACATACATATAACCGCATTCAGTCCATTCACACATACAATTGCACAGTTATTGCAAGGACTAGACATTTTTTAGTATGTTTTACAGCTGTGACATAAGCCCAAATTACCATAACCAAGTAGTTTCATGTTAGTATAATAAAAAAAGAGTTTTCAACTTGTATGTGCTTTGTTTTGAAGTTAATACGGGAAGTCCTATGGTTTAACCGTATCCCTTTTGACGTGAACATTACGCGCACTTCAATGCCAACTTTTCAGAGCGCACAGGCGCACTGTTCACTGCCAAATACGGCTGTATTGAACTGAGAAGACTTCACGCTGCAGTAACCTCTGAGCAAACATATTTCTTTTCTCTAACTGAAACAGAAAAAATTGGGAATTGGGAGGTTTTACGCACAGCGCCAGAGCTTCTGGTGACTTGCGTTACATAGTTTTTTGAGAACATCTCCATCGCTGTTTTGTGGAGGACTTGTTATCAAGAGAATGTGGGGGATACAAAGGACGCGGTACGCGGACTGTAACGGCTCTGAAGCCAGCGAGGAGACCGAGATTGCTGTTAACATCGGCGGAGTGAAACAGGTGTTGTATGGAGACGTGTTGAATCGCTTCCCGGACACCCGGTTGGCAGAATTGGTGAGCTGTTCACTAAAGTCTTCGGAAGAAATATGTTCACTGTGTGATGACTACGATCCTGACACAGGAGAATTTTATTTTGACAGAGATCCAGAGGCATTTAAGTGCATAATTGAGCTGTATCATTATGGAGAGATACACATGAAACGAGGCATCTGCCCAATCTGTTTTATGAAGGAGATGGAATTCTGGAAAATTGGCTCTGATTTTCTGGACGACTGCTGTAAAAGCAACTTGAATGAGGTAGAGGATGAACTCGCGGAGATTGCCGAGAAAGTGAAAACTATCCTGGTGGACCGTGAGGGAGATCCGTCTGCAAGAGGCTGGCAGCGCTTCCAGATGTACCTCTGGAGGCTGATGGAGAAGCCGGAGTCCTCGCTGCCTGCGCACATAATCGCTATAGTTTCTTTTATCTTCATCCTCATCTCCTCCGTGGTGATGTGTGTCGGGACCATCCCTGATCTGCAAGTGGAGGACTCAGAGGGAAACCTCATGGAGCACCCGACTTTGGAGGTCATCGAGACAGTGTGCATCGGCTGGTTCACTATTGAATACGTCCTGCGTCTGATCTCCTCCCCAAATAAAATAAAATTCGTTCTTGCCTTCATGAACATAATCGACTTCATGGCGATTATGCCCTTCTTCGTGGTGCTGATTCTGACTTCCTTAGGCGCAGGAGTGATGGAGCTGGCTAACGTGCAGCAGGCGGTGCAGGCTTTACGCATAATGCGCATTGCGCGCATCTTCAAGCTGGCACGCCATTCCTCTGGACTCCAGACCCTCACATCTGCCCTGAAGAGCAGTTTCAAGGAGCTTGGACTGCTTCTCATGTACATGGGCGTTGGGGTCTTTCTTTTCTCCGCACTGGGCTACACCATGGAGCAGAACCACCCGGACACTTTGTTCACAAGTATCCCACAGTCGTTCTGGTGGGCTGTGATCACCATGACCACAGTTGGGTATGGAGATGTCTACCCCAAGACCACTTTAGGTCGGTGTAACGCGGCCATCAGCTTTCTGTGTGGGGTGATCGCCATAGCTTTGCCTATACACCCCATCATCAACAATTTTGTCTTGTTCTACAACAAGCAACAGGTGCTGGAGACTGCGGCCAAGCATGAGATTGAACTGATGGCGCTGCGCTCCGGCGATAGCGATGGAGAGCTGAAGGCTGCACCCGGCCCTCATAAACATGTTTGCGGTGCGGGGGTCTGGGACAACGCCATGCGCTCCTGTCACAGTGACACATACATCCCCTTACTGAAGGATCCCAGGGGAGGAGCAGGGATCCAGACCCCTAGCATGGACACAAGCTTTGAGAGCACAGCCGAGGCCACTGAATATTACATCTCATAAACACTGAAGACCCTGCATCAACAAAAAAGGTCCTACAGAAAAAAATGAACAACAATACACTAAACTGAATCATTATTTTTTGACTCATTCAAACTTAACCCGCACATTTCAGCGTGTAATAGTAACATAATGATTGCTGCAGACCGGATTGTAAAAAGCATTGTAGAAATAATAGGACTGCAGTAATGGTCCCCAATGACCTTCAGTGCATTTTGAGGAATTGCTCCTATTAAAGGGACATATGTGAGCGATATTGACTTGATGAGCTGTGCCTTTGCGCAGTGACTCCCTGTAGGCCAAGGGGCTCTGTTTGAGCAGCCAGTACTCTGATTCCCCTACGTAGGTTTGTTATATAACACTCCCCATCCCCAATCCTCACACTCATACTGTAGACTGCACTGTAGCTTCTTTCTCTGTATATATCACAATAAATGTTTTTTCTAATAATAAAGACGGACAGCTCCTCCACGAGAAAAGACAAATGTAGTCATGCTGTGGCATCACGGCAAATCTGAAGGTGTTTAATAGTTATACATTCCCATCAGGTCACTATAAAGTCTCCACAGACACATTAAAGGTACACTAGAGCAAAGTGATGGGTTTGGTAGGGAATATAAAAGCAACATATCATCACAGTTGTTTATAGTGTTTTTGTTTCTGCCTGTGATCTCAGTGGCATCAGTGTTATTTTTGTAACTGACACTGTATGATTGTGAGGTAACATATCCGATTTGAAACCCCTCTACTGAGCAGGAATGTTAAAAGCAGTGACCATGCCAGAGAGGATCATGTAGCCAACAGCAGGACCTCAAAGCTTCTTTGGCTGCAGGACATGTTCCTATAATGGGTATAAATTTTGCAGCAGCCGTTGCCACTCAGATAAACTGAAAATTTGTGACAAAGAAGGAACACTGATGTAAAACATGTATAAAATAGAATTAAAGAGGACTTCTTCTCCTCAATAATAAATCAAAATTATATTCAGGCGAGCCATTTATCAAGGGGTCTTATTACATTTCTATCTTATTTTTGATTACATTTAAAGAGATGATGTATTTTCAGTGTCCCATGTTTAAAAAAACACTACTTTATGGCCTAATGGGCGCTATATTTAAAGGTTAATTTTTTCACAAGTTGAAAGGTCTCAACTCCGACACTTTTAGTTGACAGGGAACCTTCTGCACAACTATAAAAATCCTTAGAAATTACATTCACTTGCACAGTAGGTCTGTGGGGGTGCTATAATTAAAATTTGATGTATTTTATCAATATCTCAGATGTCGCTGGTGGGATTTTGTTGCAACCTGTAGGAAAGATTTATGTTCAGATTGTGCTCCTTTGCTCAGTCTTATTTGGATAATTTTCTATTGTGTATGTATATTGGCTTGAATGTAAATACATGCCTTCTGCAGGGAAAGAAATAACAGATTTCCCACCAAATGTGGGGTATACTGTTTATGAAAGATGAAGAGGGAACCGATAGCAACCAGTAGCCTGACAGTGAAGTGGCAACCCTTACATTATGAGTTTCCTGAACTGAACTGTAACCTTCAATCCAATGTTAAAAAAAAACAACTTTTCTGTTACCAAAAAAATTCAAATGGCATTGCACATTTTGTCACATAATTCAATTGCAATGATGAAATGTAATCTTCTCATTGTTTTATATTTGACTCAAAAATGCTGATGTTGTTATGTTGTTTCTGGCATGTTAAAAATGACACTGGTCAGCCTGATGGGGGAGCTAAAAGTAAAGGTCAAAAATGTAAAATTTGAAGTCTTGTGATTATTACATCACCAGTCGATGAAGAGTGGCGATGCATCGTACTGCTGCCTTACTCACTGACTGAGAATCTCCACCATTTACTGAGCCATGTCAACTTGTTTGAGGCACTGATTCAGCATTGACTACCTGTTGATTAATGCTTGCCTTTTTTTAACTATGCCCCACTCTAACTTATGCAGCATGAAAGAAAGATCACAAAGGATGTCAGGCAGGACTCTGCGGGCCGTCCACCCACATATGTCCTACACAGGACTCTGCTATCTCTACTGGGCAGCAGCAGATTCACACATGCCAGAGCCTGAGAGAAAGGCCTTTGTACACGCTGACAGGTGGAGCAGGAATGTCAAAGCCGTGCATTGTGTAACGGAACAATGTTCCTCCAGCAGACGAGCAAATACAAATGCACCTTCACGTTCAAATTTAGATTTACAAGCGTGCACAATGGTGCATACAAACATCCCCCTCCTCTCCACCGCCCACATACAAGTGCACACAAATAATTGCACACACACATTCACTCCTTAATACATATACCCAGAGTCATGTGTGATCTACTCTACATTGACCTGCTGTGACCTCCTGGCTAATCACCAGTTTTTACACCCACATATTCTGCAGCATCTGTGGCATTCAGGGGGTGTTTAAGATAAGAGGTATTACTGAGCATTTACACAAAATTGTGCTCATTATCCTTTCACCAAAATCGTCGCAAAAGTTGTGAGAATATCCAGGTAGTTAATGGTTGTTGCTACTAAATCAATACATTTTCTAGATGCACATTATGGTTATATGTTAAGCTACTGTTGGCAGGTGAAAGTTAAGTAATTCTGAAGATATAGACAACAAATTGACAAGTTTGAATAGATGTGATGTATGTACAACACAGATTTCTCAAAATGTTTTAAAATGACTAAAAGGATCAGTAACTGTGTAGGTGTGTGCCTTGGGAAAGTTTTTCATATTGTCCAACTGACCTTTAAATTACTTTTCTGTTTAATTTTAATGGTGTTTCCTGCTGACATTTCATTCCAGACCTGAGGCAACATGCAGAGAAAGTAGAGCATAATAATCACAGCAACAATGCACAGTGTGTACAGTGTTTGTCAAAGTGATCCTTAATGTTTGATTGAATCCTGTATTAAATCACAGCTCATGTATATGGGACACTGTAAATAAACAAATTGTGACATTCAGCCTGAATGCACAGACATTTCCAATGGCAAATTAACCCGTGACTATGGGTACACTTAAAAAGATGAATGCCACTAGTAGCGTTTGGCACTGTTTAAGGCAATCAGAGCCATTCCTGAAACTCACGTGTCGCACCCAGCTGACTCCTAGCTCTGATTGTTTTCTCATGACGCACTGGCATATTTGTATTGTGTTACAGCAACCATTTGATGACAGCACGAATATACACAGAGCCCAGTTGCCTCTCCCAGCTCTACTCTCACTCAACCTTTAAGATGCGGGTCTTCTACATGTTTCCTGTCTAAAAATACAGAAATACCTGTAGGTGTCTTGTGTACAAAGAGAAATTAAAGAGAAAGAAAGTTAAATGGATGATCAAGATGCAGCAATGTAGACTGACATAAAGCAGTTTTTCTCGGATAAACTGTCAAGTCAAAACATTTAGAACATAACATTCCAAAGAAGAGAAAAGAAAATTAAATAAAAGGATAAACAAATAAAAATTAAGCTAAATAAAGAAAAAAAAACGTGGATCAAATATTGCTCTCAAGCGTACACTGGAACCATAACTACAAATTGGTTATTTTAATGGATTCCTAGCCAGAAGAAAATGGTCAAACACATTAATTTGAGTAAGAATGCGGGTGCATAATAGTATGGCTTAAACACTCCCAGCCCACTCCCCATCACTATCACTGGGAGATATTTTCAGCCGCAGGAGAGGGAAAAGGTAATCTCCCATATGACATATTCAGAAGAAGAGGAGGAACACGTTCCAGAAGCGCTATCGTGTGCCAAATGAGTTTCATTCTTTTCAACAGGAATGGTTAAAACACTGCGTAGGTGCAACCCGGATCACTTTGATTGAAATGGAGAGCTGCATGAAATTGCATGGCAATAATTACATAGATTAAATATGACCTTCTACCAAATAGCAGAAAAAGATGATGCACTGAACACACTTAACCGGGCCGCAAAAATTATGCCTATCTTCTTTTCCCCCTAAATCTTTATTTATCTTGGAAAAGTGTTCTCTTGCTAAATCATCATGTCTGCCCTAGCGGGGGAAATTTATGGAACCTGCAGAATATATTACATGTTCATTTCAAAATCAAATAACTTGTGCCCAGTGAATATATTGTTTTATATACATTACTAAATGGCCTTGCTGACTATGCCAAACGCTTTCAAGATGTCAGTGTTAAGTGTTATATGAAATCAATACAGTTATGCCTCGGAAACCTACTAACCAGTCAAGAGGAAGTGCAGCTTTATGAGGTTTACTGGTACTCTACATTACCTTGGACTCATTAAAACAGAAAAGAAAATAGAACTGCGAAAGCAACATGACAAAAGTGATTTGCCTGTAAAATTGTTCTCACCAGTGCGTCGGTTCTTTTTTTGTCTGTGGAACAAATAGAGACGTGGTGTGATGCAAAGCTTATGTTCCTGCAGAGATTTGAATGAGGGTTTGCAAAGTATCTGCATGGCGACAGCTGCAGGAGAATACTGAGTGATAGTTATGAGTGTACTCATACTGAGGTTTGTATCAAGCATCATTTAATATAAATACCCTATGAATATCGAAATGGATTACAGCAGTAGTTTATTACCTTTTATCTTTTCTTTTAATGAAAATAAAGATTTATGTTCAGAGCCTGCTGAGTGCACAAATAAACTGATAGATTTTCTAAAAACGTGGCCTCAATGGACACAAGAAAGCTTTAAATATATCAGTTTCAAGAAAAGAGTTCGCTTGAAAAGAAGATAGCAGAATCAAAAGTGTGCTCTGAAGTTCAATGCCACCTTTAGTCTCAGAGTAATCTCAGTATCTTGAGATTTGGCGGGCAAGTTTTAAGCTCATTTCTCCAGGTCGTTATCTGAGACGGATTTACGGCGCCTTTTATGTGAAACAGACACTGGGGGTTCTGGGCCATTGCAGTTTAATGCTAAGCCTGAAGAAGGTGATGTGGCCCTCAGTAAAAACATCTGTGGTCTCTCTTTCTCATTACGCTTAATGACATACCTTCCCTCAGCCGGTCCTCCTCTGCTCTAAGAACAAACCAAGTATCTGTGTCGACTCAGGGGATAGTTACATCCTCTTCTTTCTCATATATCTGTTAAACTGTATAAACTAAAGGGAGCAACAAAATGTTTATGAACTCATTATATTTGCTCCATCTATTATAGTGTCTCATTAAACTATATTGGTTTTGTTAATTATTGTTTCAGGAGCCTAAATTGGAAGCATTAGTTATTGATTGAGACTTTCTACGACAAGCATTTAAACGCTTTCTATATTATACAGTAGCCCATTGAATTATAGCACTTTGGTATTCATTTTCTCTACACTACTGTGTCTATAAAAAGTCTTGAGAGTGTTTATGTTGTACTGTCTCACAGCTCTGAATCATCAAAGGGGATTCAATATGAATCAACAGAAAAATAAACTTTGATGTCAAGCTGAAAGCAAAGTGTTCCCCTCTTACCACAATATTATCTCACCAAAAGGTGGATCTTCCAGCCACAGGTGTATATTTACACTTTAATCAACTAAAACCCATTAACTATATACAGGTAATGTCCATTTAACTGATTATGTGACTTCTGCAACCAAATGACTGCAGCAGGAGAAATCTGTTTTCACCTTGACATTCAAGACTCCTTTTCTGTTGATTTGGGTAAAATAAAAAGCCACATTAAATCTTCTTTGATTCCATCATGCTGTAAAACACTAATGAATAAAAAACATCCTTGGAAGGGCAAATGCTTTTTTACTGGCACTGTAGTCATTCAGATGTCTCATCAGTCTAAAAACCTAAAGAGGAGCTGCAAAATAAAGAGCATCCCATCTCCACCTGATCAGACCATGTAGCTTAACTTTTTACCAAATGAAATCAAGGTGTCAGATACAGTTGGCACAGAAACTAAAATGTTTATCACTTCATATGCAATCATTTCTGAGTAATAAAGTTAAAATTTGACAAAAGGTCACCTCTCACTGCAAGTATGGAGGTAGAGTTTTGTTTGATTATAAATATAGACAACGATCTACACTTCTCCGGGTGTGCAAAAGTGAAGCCAATCTTGACATCTTGCTTGTGTGACATCATTTGGAGCCAGAGTCTGCACAGTAGAGCTGGATGGTGGGATGATGGCCCATGCGATACACACCCTCAGCCGTTCTGCTGCCTGATGGAGGTTTGAGAGTGGTTATCACAGCTGCCAATCATGACATCACACCCCCTTTGTAGATTGTCAAATAATTGATAATGTACAAACTTATAAGAACAATGAGCACATATGACTGTGAATAAAACCACAAATGGTCATTTTTTCTTTTCTGTTTCTGTAAGGATTAAAGAAATGAAATACAACATTTTAATTAGTAAGCTTTAGAGGTGTTTGGTCAGAGCCAGTCTACAGTCGCTGTTTCTCGTCTTTATGCTAAGCTCAGCTAATTAGCTTGAGCTCTGTACTTGCACATACTTGCACATACATGTCAAGAAAGCAAATAAGCTTATTCCCCAATATGCTGACCAAATCCTTTAAAAGTGAACGATAAATTCAAATGATTATCAAGGATTTACCTATAGATTAAGGTAGTTCTGAATGTCATGTGACACAGCACTTCTCTATTCAGGCTACATTTGAAACAACTTTATTACAGCCAGGAAATCCATTCATCATCTCTCCTTTACATTCCAGTCTTACTCTTCCAGCCTGACACTACTAATCCCCCAGTGTAGAGTCAACACCCATTCATCAAACATGAATATGTAAATTAAGAGTCAGAATCCTTCTGCATTTATTAATGTTGTTACCCACTTGTTATGTATTGTAATGTGTTGTCATTTAGTGGCAGTGCACTTAGTTTTGTGTTGCACTGCTTTCCACATTGCTATCCATCAAGCCTCAGCAGTCTGAAATTACAATTTGGCCAAAGAGTTCCCTGGTAGCTGAGTGGTTACAACACATGCTAAATAACCACAGCTGCCCTTGTTCTGTTCAGGCTAAAGGACATTTGTGGCATGTCTTCCCTCTCTCTTCCCTTGTTTGCTGCCCACCTATCTATTATCAGCTATCCAGTAAAGGCAAACCCATATATTTAAAAAGAAATCTGCCAACCACAGCCTCAAGGTGAACTTGAGCTTTGAAAGCTGTGTCCATTGACAGACTCAAATAACTTCAGACCTAAGCTGTCTCAGTTTATTTAAAAATCAATCCATCCGTTGCATGGGTATTTTAGCAAATGGGTTTAATTAGAAGGTTATAAACAGCAACACATAAAAGAAAGAAATGACCCTCCTGTGTACCACTGCCTGCATAATAATGAGCTACGACTGGGTCCCATACTGTCTGGCACAAGTTGTTCTCTCTATGTCTTTCTCTCAGTCACTTAGTTCATGCCCTTCAGTTGACAGTCTCACATCAAAATTGGCTTACAAAGGGCACATTTCACTGCATCAGCCATGTTTTAGTGGCCCTGTGTCACTTCTGCTGATAAATGTATGGACATCTAATTAAGGAAATTGGCCTTGAGAGACCAAAGCCATAGGGATAGATCTGACCTGCTCGCTGATTTGCACTTGCCACTGCTGATTATCTCATCCAGAGACAATGATGTTTTATGGAGTGGAACGTCCTTGTCCAATAGTCGATTGCTACAATGATTACAATTAATTTAGAGTGGCAGGTCATAAAAAAAATATTTAGCAAGGATGCCATCAGTCTTACACCTCGCTGGGACTCAAGATTTATCTCTGTCACAGAATTACTCAAACAAGCATCTTGTGTATGTAAAGTGTGACAGCTATGCATCATTGTAATGTGCTGCCTATGGTTTCTGCACCAGGCTAATGTGACCACCACAAGTGAAGTTTCATTCCACAATGGGATTTCCATCTTATAAAAATAAAACAACCGCACCCAGAAGATTGATTGCTGCCGTAAACCCATAAAACTAAACATCACTCACTCACTGAAATTATGAGCTCTATATTTGTCATTTTATTTGCACTTCTTATTGGAGATATAACAGGTGTGAATATCAATGCTGAAAAATACCAGTTGAATACAGACAAATGCAGATTTTCTGTATCATTTATTACTAAAACAGCAATATCTGCATTTTGTATTTAAGTTCTTTAAGAAATTCATAATGTTCACCGAAGTACAAAGTCAGAGGCACAACAAGTTACTGAAACACTATAAACAGAACCGCATGCCCATGTGTGCAGTGGTGTCAGCCTTATAGGGAACTACTCTCAAGAGACTGAAAACCTGATCGCCGTTTTTAGTCTTTGGAGCTGTTTCAAACAAACTTTCAAACAGTTTTCGAACAAGAATGGAGGTCTACAGCACAGATAAATACAATACAGCAGGCTTTGGATACACACAAAGTAACCACAAACCTTTTTTCTTACATTTCTGTTTGTGCATTAAAGTTTTTTTTGTTTTTGTTTTTTAATTATGAGATTTAGAGGTCCTGGTTGGTGTCATTTTGAACTTTCCTCTTGTTTCCAATCTTAGTACTACGCTAGGCAATTTGGCCTCCAGCTCCATACTGGCACTTAATTTCAGTCCGACCACACAAACAGCTGACTGATTCCCCCTCTCTGCACCCATCAGTGACACATGATCTTCCTCAGTAGCCTTGACCTTCTTTCTTCATGCTGTGAGCAAATTTTGACGGCTGCAGGCACCTCTGTGTGGCCCCATGCCGAACACCCCAACAGGTGAAAGGTTTGTTATAGGCACTGCTTAAAGCCCCTGAGGACGGATGGAGCCAGATGATAATCCATGTGAGCTCAGTGTGAAAGAATGCTAAGCAAACCAAGGTGAAAACTTATGGCAAAGGATGTGAGGAGCTATTGTGGAGATTTAGACATCAAACAGTGATGAAATACTTTGTCCTTGTCTTTGTGCTTGGAGGTAATTAAACACTCTCAGCCCTGTTTGTCCCCTACGTGGGCCACTGTGGGTGATTACAGATGGATGCTAATGTGGAAATCAATCTGCTATACCTGGAAAGAAAAATTACAGAGTAAGACACAAAGAGAATAGTGGTGACAGGAGTATCTGCTAGAAAGATTTTTCCTCGTACAGAAGCCTCAGATCAAAGCCGCATGGATTGTATACAGTGTATCACTGCAGTGGAATATTTACATAGTCATTAAAGAGAGTGGATGTGTACAGAGGGGGATGGCAGAAGTTGGGGGAGGAGTAAGATATGTCAGTAGTTTTTTTTTCAGGGGGCTACAAGCATGTCAGTGAGAGATCAGAGCTGTTGTGCTTCTTGGGGGAGGAATAACAAACAAAGAGAGAACAGAGGAACTTCCTATTATTATGTGAAAATCATTGTTCTTGTCAAAATGTCTGTTCACCCCAAGTGGCAACCACCATGTTTTGAAGTACATTAAAGTGCAACGCTACCAGCAGTGCTAGATGCTGGCTCCAAAAAATCCTCGGCTCCAATTTTCTCCAATTCCAAAAGCGACTCTCTCTCTAGAACGTTTTTTTTTCTTCTTTCCATCAAGTCATTATTGTCTCAATCAAACATTCATTCCCCTTTAATAGGGGTGCTTGTTGTCAACTTGGAAATTGTTTGATTTGAGGAATTTGTCTGGTATGTCTGCCATGTGGGCATTGATTGATAGCTCGATCACCTACTGCTCTTGCACTCTTGAGCCATCCATAAGCAGCTTAAACGTAAGGGCTTCCAACCAGCACCAATGCAAAACAAGGGATGACATCATACTTTGTTATGTCTATCTTTATATACAGCCTATGGTTCTCCCAAATTCCCAAAAACCTAATTTACTTTAATGTATGTGGTTGGCAATTTTCTGCATTTTAATTATTGTCAACAAATCTCATGTGCAGAACCAAAATAACAATGAATTGATCCTTCTTAAAGTATTGTGTGTTGTCGTCCAAAAACGATTACAAACATATCAGTTAGCCACACCACTGCACTGGATGACATGTTCTTTTGTCATAGAAGGTTATTGGCATATTCATTTGTTTAGAGACGGCTGCAAAGACTAATAACAGCGATCACATTTTCATTATCCAGAAAACATTTTCTGTAAGGGATATGCCACTGCATTTACATGAATCATGATCTTGACTTTGTACTAAAGTTCTTTGAGAAATGTGCAATGTAGTAGAAAAGTCAAGAACATAAAAACTGCCAGAAATAGATGTGTAAGGAATAAAAAAAAACAGAGCTAGAGAGAGAAGTTCAGACCTTTCTTACTTCCCCACCTCCACATGCATAGTCAATTACTGTGAGAAGTGGGTGTAAATGTCGAATTGTTGTTTTCAGAAAGCTGTCGGATGCAGCCCATTCAATTCTAATGTTGGAAAGGTAAAGGGGGAAGGGGTTTATAAAGCTGTTCAATCAACGGTCAAACAGTTGTGATTAATTATGCTGTCACCTTTAAGATTTTTCAGCATGCCTCACACAAATCACTCGTCAGATTGACTAACAATGTATAAATCGCCTTTCCTTCTACACCTTTCCATTGTCAAAATTGGGAGAACTATGTGTAATCAGTTTTGTATTTTTCCAGAACTGGCAATCCAACAGCCACTCACATTTGAAATAGAGATTGTACAGGTGTGTGAAGGTGCAAAAGTAAGCAAGACATGAACCTCTATCTCAAGGTCTCCTTTTGGCCTTTACACGACTATTTGCATCACAACATAAATGCCATTAAGGAGATATTATACAAAAGTATGCACAATTATTTACAGTTGAATGACTCTCTGCCTTCATGCACGGCCACTTGGAAAAGGTATACTTTTGCATTCAGACGGTACATCATACAAGCACTCTCTGGCTTTTAATCTCAAAAGTCTTCCTGAATGTAATTTATAATGTGAGCACCACAAATTCAATTCCATTCACCTCGATTGATGAATGGAAAACTAATTTAAAATCTTAAATCAAAACTACCTACCTAGCCCTAACTCTAACTCTAACCCTAACCCTTTAAACAGAAACTTGAGACTTATCTGCCCTCTTTGCTGGTGGTTACTCATGCTGAATTTCCAGCTTGTTGTGATCAGACAGGTGTTTGTACGGTCCTCTGTTAATTCTGTTGCTATTAAATTTGTGTTGTTATCATCTTGATTGTGCATTTGCATCATTATTTCTGAAGATCTAAGAGGCTTTTTTGTCACCTTTTGTTTTGTAGTTTCACAGTTTCTTCCACTTCTGTTTGCATTTTCATGTGTGAGCAATGGTTTTGATGGATAAAAAAGCATTCCTATTTCTTGTTATATTCTCCATGTCTTTCTTGCCATACTATGTATATCTGGGGATGTTGTGGGAGCCTCCATTACTCCTGCAATAAAACAGTCTCAATTTGCGGAGTGTTAAACACGGCATCCATCTAAGAAGACCCTCCTAATAGCCCATTTCCCTGGAGAGCATGTGAGGCAATTTACAACAACCAATCATACAGACGGGGAAGTGGCCTCAGTCCTTTTTGCCAATAATGAGATAATGCACAAAGGCAACAACACATTCCTTTCCCCATGTTTATGTTGTCGAGTAGAGCAATGATTTATGAGCAGGGGAATGAGATTAATAAAACACCCATAGGATTATGATAAATGAGAACACAGGTTAATGCATGGGATCATGCTATTTTTCCACACTCGCCACCTAAACTGCTAATGGTTAAAATTGATCAAACAATGCTAGATGGGCAAGCTGCAAAGCATGTTGGTCCTGAACATGCACAGGTTTGAGGCATAAACAAATACTGTCAGTTGTGAGTAAAATGTGTGGGAAGATTGATAAAGGTCCCAGTGGGGGTGTTTTACCGTTGTTAAGTGCCTGTATGGTAATGGACTCAGGCTCCTGAAGGCAGCCACAGTGTGACATCTTTCACCCAGCTTCAGGTAAGCTTTTAATGAGTCCAACAACCTCTTCTCTTATTTCAGCCTGAGCTCAACAAACATAAGAAGGTGAGTGTGACCTGCAAAATCTCAAGGTTGGAGAACAAAGGTGCATCTATCAAGAGACACATCTGATCTTCAAATAACCAGCTACCGCAGCTGTGTGTATCGTTAAAGGGAATTTCTTTCTTTGTGATTAATTGCCCTACAGTCAACAGCCTTTGGATCAGCTGTCCTGTGTTGGTACTTATTCAAAAATGAAGAAAGTTTTGGGTGATGGCCAGTGAAGAATGTCTGTTGAGTAAATACTCATGGAACAAGTATTCAGAGACTTAAAGTGGCTGTTATTCATGTTTTTATATTACTGTAATAATGGATCATATGATTTGGGTTGGTTTGTGGTGAGAAGAAAATAATTAACACCAAACCCTGCATTTTTCTGATGTTCTAAGAAGTGTCTTGGTTTTCCAGGCCACAACTGTGATGTTTTAGTTCTTTCATCAGTGTTGTTTGTAGTCGCAGTAGGCAGCTCTAGCTTTACAAAAAGGTGTAAAAATAATCAATATATATTCACCTGCTCAGCAGCAAAAACGAGAAAGGCTAGTTAACAGCTAGCTGGTATAGAAATTGGAACATCAGGCTAAAGATCAAGTTATCTCCCACAGGAGATGGTGGAGACCAAAAATAGAGCAAAAAGGAGAATTAATGTTGAAAGTAACTTTGTAATGCATTACAGTATTGTGACTACTTTTTTCAGTAAGTAACGGATTACAGTTTGAAATTCAGTAATTACATTACAGTCGCCTATACCAGTAATGCTTTGCACTTCAGCAATTTTGGGTTGGTCTTTAAAAAAAAAAAAAAAAAAATCCATGAACAAAAGAACAGACCAGGGGTTACAAAAGAAAAAAACTACTGCTTCTCATAAAGGTCCACAAGACTTTACTCTTGCGTAGAATAAAAATAAAAGGTAATATCTAACACAAAATTAGATTGCAGGTCAGTCTACATCAATCTATTCCCATAAAAGTCCACAAAATTCACCTTTTGGAGTGTGGTTCTTATCATGTCCAAAATAGGAAAGGAAAGGGTCCCATATTTTGTAGAACTGAAATGGCGTGTAGAAATGAAATATGATATTCATAAGTATGTTTTAGAAAATCAGCTTAGTTTAGTTCAGTGTTGGAGGCTGTGAGAACAATGTAGTTTCACTGAGAGTACTGGGGTTAACATTAATGTTATGCAAGCTTCTGATGGTCAGTAAATACCTCCAAACTGTAAATTGTCTGCTTGTCAGACATCAACACGTTCTTTGTTTTGTTTTGTACACGTTAAACATGTGGGAGCGGATGCTTTGTGTAAGAAAAGTAACAAGTGATCTAATGATTTGAATCAACAAAGAGATTTGCAATTAGCAATAATATTACAATTTTTTAAATTCTCAAAAGCAAAAGTACTCATTATACAGATTAGCCCCTTTCAAGGTGTTATTATCGTATAACAGCCTATATCACATAAATGATATATAAATAATATGTATGTATACTATACCATAGAATTGTTGCATTAGTACATAGGATTAAAGTTAAAGTTGGTCAAGGTGGAGCTATTTCATGATAATTCACGATGTTTTATAGGCGTTTATATCTGATATTGTTTATGTAAAATATTTCTCTGGAGAGTAACTATAACTGTCAAATAATTACAGTGTAAAAAATGTTCCCTCAGAAATGTAACTGAGTAGAAGAAAGGCATACAAATGAAATACTTGAGTACACTTTCCACCAATGCTCATTTTAGATTGGAATACAAAACACGAACAAATCGTTGTACAGTTTATTGACAAGTGTATGAACTGAAAATATACATTGTACAACAGACATTTTGTGTCCCCTGATTATGACAAAAATATCAAGTAATTAGTGCAGTATAATGTGCGAATGATTAGCTATTAACCGCAATCACCTCTCTGTTATTGCAACACCAAGTCAAAAAGGCCAGAGTAATTTTCAAGTTCGGGCAAACCTTGCCTGTGACCTTTTAGATTTAGTGTCAGGCAGTCATCATTATCTGACAGTACAGCAGAGTGCCAGAAAACAAGCTCCATTCCTCCATACTGATCAGGCGAGGGAAGCTTCATTCTCATTTATCTAACACACTGCACACTATTACACTCTTACAAAAATCAGAGCCTAGGGGTTTGCGGGGGCAGATAGAGATTAAATGTATTGCCCAAAGAGCAGCAATAGTTGTTAAGGTAGATGAGAGTGTGCTTGTTCACCTTCCCCGATACAGATGTCTACATCCTGAGGGAATTCTGATAAGAGGGAATTAGATTCGGACCAGCAATCTGTTCTCCTCAACCTTTAACCTCCAGGATACACTTCAGAGAGGTAGAATGAAAGACATACATCTAAAATGTTCTTTCACTCTTTGGAGAGCACTTATGAATGAGGTTTAATTTTCATAAGTAACAGCCCCTAGAGGAGGCAATGTTTTATATTTTATACGAGTTATAAATTACAGTCCACCACTCTGACTGTGATCAGGGCTTGAGGACATGGGTGTGTGGGCATACAGAGGATACACACACATACATATTGTAAGAGAAAGAGAAAGACCTTAAGAAAGAAAGTAAGAAAAAGAGAGATATTTAAACACATCCAGAAGAGGTCAGCTAGAAGACTCAGCCATTGCTCTGCCCACACACTCCCACATGCTCAACATCATTAAAAACAAAAGGGCACGACTGAAACAATGCTGCAATCCATGATGCAACCAAGAAAAGTGAGAAAGATCTGTTTGAGTAAGGATTCACCATAATCTTAAACCAAGATTCTTAAACCACATTAAAGAAGGAGGCAAGAAGTACTTTCATTTCATTCTGTGCAGCCATCAGTGTGCTTGTATTTCCTGAATCACAGCCTTTTGGCTCCTCATTTGTGAAAATTATTTAAAAGAAGATTTAACACTGAGTTTGTCCATCCTTTGAATGATGCTCATTTACCTTTAGATTATTCACTTAAAAGATAAAATAATAACCCAAATACATCTGCATAAAATTAGTTTTAACACATTTTTGGCTGGGGTCTGCTGAGTAAATTGGCTCTTAAATGAGCTGGACTGTTTGTTGTGTTCATTGCTTTAAAACTGTATTGAGTATCTTACGCCACCCAGTGGGCTGGACAACATCCAAACAATGGAGAGCTCAATGAGAGTTCACAAGGAAAAAAATAAAACGTGGTGAGTAATCTGAGACTCCGCTGGAATAAATTTAATGACAATAGTACAGCCTTCAAAGATTATTTTTTATGTTTAATTTCAAGATTTAAAGTACAGTGCTGTGAAGTACATTGTATGTGAATATTATTTTTATTTGATATGAGATATTAGTGAGGGAAATATCCACATTTGTAACCTCCTACTCATTACTTATTTGAAGTCTTGTCTCATTTTAAAGACCAAGTTCACTGTCAGTTAAAGAGACCACTTGGCGATGTTTGAGAGCTTCAGGGCCAGCACACATCACCTCCTCCACAAAGATGATATTCTGGGGATGAGCAGTGAGCCACTTCCACAGATACTCCATCTTCTTATCACACACCCAGGGGTTCCCTGATAAGATCACCTGAAAAGAGGGATTCCTGTCCTCCAGCAGGCCTGAGCGGAGATGCTGCAACTGATTTTGATTGAGCAGAAGTAGTTCAAGGCGTTGGAGATCTTGAAGCAGGGTCACTGGCAGCTCTTGGAGCTGATTTTCCTGCAGAAATAGTTGGGAAAGTTTCAGGTTGTGGGTGAAGGTTGTTGGTTCCAGGGAGCTTAATTTGTTACCAGCAAGATTAAGTGTCTGTAGACAGTGAAGGTTCTTCAGTGTATCTATTTGTAAGTCTTGCAAGTTGTTATGACTCAAGTCTAGATTCTCCAGATGTGGCAGCTTCCGAAGCAGAGCTGCTGGTATGTCTGTTAAACGATTCCCAGACAAGTCCAGCCAAGTCAGGTTGCTGTTGTTGGAAAACCACTCAGCATCCACTTTTTCAATCTGATTATTTTTGAGTACCAGGCTACGCAGCGAGGCATGGCTGAAGACATTTGGAGGTAGACGAACCAGCTGATTACCTGTGAGATCCAAAGTTTTCAGGTGAGGAATGCCCCTCAATAGATCTGAAGGAAGACGGTCCACTTTGTTGTGATACAGCTGAAGGTTGTCTAAAAGGGGCACTGCACTCAAATGACTGGCTGAAATAGTGCTGAGGTTGGTGGATTGGATGGATAGTCGAGTGGTACTGGGAGGTAAACTGTTTACAGGGAAATGTGTAAGAGAGCTTTGGCTGCACTCTACCTCTGCTCCTGTAGATGAACAGGTGCACAGATCTGGGCAAGAGTGGGTGCCTCTTCTTTGGTAACGGCACTCAGCCAGTGCAGTGAATGTCAGGAGCAGCCACAGGTTCATTTTTAAACCACTGCACAGAGAAAACAAATAAGAGACAGATAAGAAAATGTGTCTACAGTAAGTACAAATTATCAGGCGTGTACAGATTATTTTATTGTATTGTGAAAATCTGATCAAAGATACAAAAGCCTACCTGAAAGGGACAGCAGAATTCTCTCTGCTTTTGGTGAAGCGTTGGTTTTATACAACGCTGTGCCCATTTGTTCCCAGCAATGAGTACAAAATGTTGCAAGAAGCAAACAAAACCAAGTAAACAACCAGCTCAGCTGTTCAGTGGTTACTTTGTTGTGTACTTTCCAAAAAATAATGTTATCACATTGAAATCAATATTCTCAATTTGCACTTCTGTGAGAATATTTAATGCAACAATGTTATTTTATATGTCATATGTGAATAATTGCTATATTCCTTTATTATCACAGTATTTATACTCTCACATCTGTACAGTAAATATGAAGTTGTGGTTTTACAGGGGCTTAGAGGTGCTGGTAAATGGGTTTATTTTTTATCTTTGAACAGAGCCAGGTTCGCTGTTCCTTCATGTTTCCAGTTTTTATGATTTGCTAAGCTAACTTTCCCCTGGCTGTAGCTTCATGTTTCGCATGAAAGTAGTATTGATCTTCTTCTGTAACTCTATGCAAGGACGCCAATAAGTGTATTTTCCAAAATTTCAAACTATTGCTTTCACAGCACATTTGATCTGCAATTTTAGAGAGAGGAAAGACAAACACTCTTGGATGCTTTACTCACATCATTTTTAATTTTACACTCATATTACACTAAAAAAGAGAACATTTCAGTGATTTCATAAAGACAGCAATGACAGGCTGAATTTGGTATATTACTATATCAAATAGCAACCAACAGAAGAATGGAAAATGTTAAGACTAAAGATTTAGTTCACTTTCTGTCAGTGACATTACTGAGCGTCCCTGCAGAGACTCAGGTTTAGCACATGTGATGGTCTCTGGCAGGAAGGCCTTCTTCTTGTTCTTCTGGAGCCACCTCCAGAGGTACTCCACCTTTCTATCACACAGCCACGGATTGGCAGTCAGGTCCAGACCTTCCTCGTCCAGGGAGGTCAACTGGTCCAGCAAACCTGGAGGGATGTGGCTCAGCTGGTTGTCATCAAGACTCAGGGTTTTGAGCTGAGTGAGCTCCTGAAAAAGATTTTGGGGGAGCTTGTTGAGCTGATTCCGAGACAGGAACAGGTAGGTGAGGTTACGAGTGCTCTCAAGTAAAGACGCATCTAGGGTCTCCAACTTGTTGTTATGCAGGTTCAGCCTCTCAAGTTTGGTCAGCAGGTCCAGAGAGTTTGCAGAGATCTTCTCTAGACGGTTGTTGGAAAGGTCAAGACTCTCCAGGTGTGGCATCTTTCGAAGTAGAACTGGTGGGATTCTTTTCAGTTGGTTCCCAGATAAGTCCAACCAGGTCAGGCTGCTGTTGTCAGGAAGCCACTCAGCATCTGCTTTATTCAACAGGTTGTTCTTCAGCACCAAGTTGTGAAGCGGGGCGTGGCTGAAGACCTCCGCAGGCAAGTTAGCCAGTTTGTTGTCTGTGAGGTCCAAAGTGTCGAGTTGAGGAACGCCCCTGAGAAGATGAGAGGAAAGGCTATGCAGGTGGTTGCTGTAGAGGTGGAGCCCTTTCAGCAGGGGTGTGGCTTTAAGATGGCGTTCAGAGATGGAGGTGATGTTGGTGAACTGGATGGTCACCAGTGTGGTGTTCTTTGGGAGATCCTCAGTGGGGTACTCTGTAAGGGGAATCTCATTACAGACCAACTCAGCTCTTTTTGGGTAGCATTGACAAAGTTGTGGACATGACAGAGTGCCATGGCAGAAACATGCCAACCAGAGGAAAGCAAGGGCACACCAGGCAGTCATTACTAAGAGACAAGAAACAGAGAATTAAACATGAGAAGGAAGAATTATCAGAAAAGTTGCAAAAACTGAAGTATAATGCTAAAGTGTTGCACCAATACAAAATATCTGACCACAGATAAGACAAGTGTAGGTTGCAGTAGTAAAATGAGTAAAAAAAATAAAACTTACTGTTGTTCTTGAGTTAAATCTGAATGAGTATCAGCCAGACTGTTCTTTATATGAGATCCACCAATCCAGATCTGCACTCAGTTGCATATTACTGAGTCATTTAGGAAGCAGAATCCGCCAATCTAATCATTACTCACTGTGTACATAAGGGCCCGTCACTACACAGTCACTTGTCATGGACAAACAGGTTCAACAAACTATGTGACTTTAACCTGCAGGGAAAGAACTGGCAACTTATTTAGTTTGTTGAACTAACTTATACGTTATATTTCAACTAAAAATAACTGATTCTGAAATATGACATTGAAGTACATTTATAGTTCAAGAATATCCTACATTTGACACTGACTGAGAAACTGTAATCTTAAATATTTATATTATATAAATATTTCTATTATTTTGCACTTTGGATTGAATTACTGGAAAGTATATTCATCAACAAAAACACGTTTATGATTCATGTTTACTCAGCAGCAGTATGACAATGTTCACACAAACAGTAGATGGAAACAGTTTAAAGTTGCATAATTTTAACGGGAAACCCTCCCTCCTCAGTTTAAAGTTTTGGACAGTTTGTGTGTTCAATGAGGGCCTGATCTTATACCTTGAATTTGAATTAGTTTATTTACTCTATCAACACAATGAATGTGTCAGCATTTGTCAGCTGTTTTCATTATGTATATTGTATATAACCAAATAAGAAAATACACTTAAGTAAAAGCAGTCATGAAATGTACATTTAAAAAACTAAAGAGTAAATATACATGAGAGGCACTGGGAGAAGGCTGAGTGTAGCTGACACCCAAGGTCACTGTGGTCGGCACAGTGGGCAGTTACTTCAGGTTTCAAGATAATTTAAGCAGAACATACAGTCACACAACTGATAGAGAATGGATTAGACCTGCAGTGCTGCAATACGATTTTAGCAGATGGGCAACATGATGAAGCATTACATTATGTATGACAAGTGCCAGTTGGCTTAAGGCAGTTCTGAAAGATTTATTTCAGTCAAGCCCACTCACTCCACATGCACTTGCAAGATAGAGACATACCTACTCCGGTATAGTTCAGGTCCCCTAAAATACACAGCAGTCAGATATAACACTGTTGAAGGATCACCACAGTATTCCTATGACATTTCTGTATTTTTATTTCTGTGATGTGCAGTAAGGTAAATCTATTGATCTCATTGTCTTGTTTGGTATTGCTTTCTTATGACATTACTGTAGTATTACTGTAGAGTGTATACTATGTATAATCAGAAATGGTATGTGATGAATATATCTAACGATAATTAAGATCTTCCCCAGTTGGGGAAGTTTTCCCCATTTCCCCCACCCCCAAAACACAGCATGTCGCTGTCAAAGACAAAAACAGAAAAAAACAAAACCAAAGAAAAAAAAATTATGACTATCTGTCATATACTCCTCTCTGCTGCTTTTGATGCATCCTCTACATTATTCTTGAAGGGGAATCTTTGTGCAAAATCCAGTCTGAGAGCTTTCAAATAAAACATCAAGGCACAGATATCATCATTAGGGCCACTGTCTGCAATGGTGTTATGCTTTTTTTTCCACACTTTGCAATGCATCACCCCAAATCCTTAACATATTAGAGACAAATCCGACACATGGGATTTTGAACATAAATGAAAAATGAATTATTCATCTTTAGGCTAACAGAATTTATTATAATTTATCATTGATGGTAAGAGAATAGCATATTGTTTTCTGTTCACATTATTCTGTCATATGTTGTATGGATTTGTTTTTTGCTTTTGTGTGGTGAAACAAATCCAAGAAAAATAACAATGCAAATCTTCGGTTCAATAAAACTGTATTCATACATTTACCAGACAAGCATATACTGTATTATGTGCAGTTATACTTTGATATCCATAAAAATAAAACAATCACATACCTTGAGCTACACTTTCTGTGTTACAATACACATACAGGCCTCTTCATCCTATATACAAATGTTCACACATACGCACACTTGCGTAACACTTCACACAAACAATTCCAAGTGAGTCACTGCAACTGACAGTATAAAATGTCCTTGTTTTTGTCATGGTAATGATTATAAAATAAGGCAGGAGCTGAGGTTTTTGCTTTTTCTCTTACATGAAGTCTCAGTCTGTTATATGAAGACGTGCTCATACTCCTCTTGTTAAAATGACAAAGGCAATCCCACTTCTCACGACGACAGCTACTTTCTGCAAATGTTTCTGTCCATGATTATCAATGCTATTTTCACTTATTAGAACAAATAACACATGTGATGTAGGCACGATGTCCAGACTGCAGTCATTAATCCACGAAGATGAAAATACACATCTTTTCTCAGCCAGGGTTAACTGTGAAGAGACAGAGAGAGAAAATGAAGTGAAAACCTGGGATGCTACCAGCAAAATGGCAGAATTTCAAAGGCGCACACACCCACACAAAATCCACACATATTAAACGAGGAAGCTACCCAGTAGCCACACAATGCATAAGTAAAATATGCATAAAAAGCAGACACATTTGGAAATGATCTCAGTCTGCGTGTTTAGTATTATATTAACAGAGACTAAGTTCAAACACAGACAATGATTTGCACTCAAGTGTGAAATTGGAAATCACACAAAAACGTGCTTCTAAGTCGTCCTACTAACTGCAAACACACAAGTCTCATGCAGAGGTCCAGTTACCATCTGTCCCCCCTCTTTCACTTCCTTCAGAAGAATATATCATCATCATCATTATCGACATCATCCAATGACCAACTCCAGTCTTTCAGGCCAAACTCAAGCAATCTGAAACAGTATGTATGAGATTCATTGAGGGGTCAAAAAGCGAAGTTGTGAAAATCTGTTGGGGCAATACATGCCACATTCACAGGGGGGCAGTAGAGAGTAGTTTGCCGGGTGATTGAGTGCTGCTGTTTATGATGAGAGGGTTAATTGGCATAGCAGCACATCGGCGCGGTGGGCGGGCGGGCGAACAGGCATGTCGAGCTCTGTTACTTACAGTCTCACAGCATGAGAGAGACGTTAGAAAGGTGGGGTCAGAGGTGAAGAGGTCAGAGGTCAGTGGAGGATGATACGGAGCATGGGGCCAGCACTGAGGGATGAGAGCCAGTTAGGTTGTGGCTGAGAGTGCCAAACTTCAACTGCAGTGTCTTAATCAATCACAGAAAACTAGACAGATACAGTTAGTAACTCCCATAATGGTTTTGTACCATTTGCTACTTCATTAGGTGGCTACTGATGCTGTGTGAGGTGCCTTCTTAGAGAATTAACAGTGTTGTACAGACAGTATGTAAATGATTCAGGAAGCTTGCTCACAGCAAAAAGCGTCAGGCAAAATGTTAGGCTCTCTTTTAAATGCAAATGTTATGCCTTTTTTTAAATGCACAAGTTTGAGCATTATCAACAAAAACAACATATTAGTAAGGCTTTATATTTTGATATTTTTAGCCAATTGTCTAAAGAATAGCTCTGGTTTTAAGATTTTCACTCTGATGTATTGATCCCATGTAAGCAAAAGTTATGTTTCCTGTCGCAAGAGGACATATATCTAAGTTTACAATGGATAAAGATCTCCCCTGTGATGTGATAGCTTAAAAGGTAAAGAAAAACTGTTGGAAAAAGGTGATGCCTACTTCCGTGCATTAATCAGGATCTGGGATGGGCATACACGATTTTTGGGTTTGACTATGTGAATAAAATGGCCATATTCAGTATAAACAGTAATTACAGTCAAGTGTATAGACTGCAGACACAAAAAGAGTTTTCATATGGGTGAACATTTTTTTCCTTTCTTCACCTGGGCTTCCCTGAAGGCTGCTGCTGTCTGCTGGGCTGCATCTTGATGGCTCCACGGTGGGACAAGTGAGGGGAGCCCCTGGGTGAAGGTCGTGGTGAGGATCGCAACGTTGCTTCAGGAAGCTGGCTTTGGGCTGCCGAGGGATGACTCATTGTCGGGTGTTTCCTCGGGATGCGCTTGAGGAGGTGGCTAACCCAGCGCTGCTGCTCCTCCTGAGAACTGGTCAGCAAAAGCAGATCTTTGGCAGTGGACATGTCGTAGTTCACTGTTAAAGAGAGAGATTAAAAGCAGATTAGGAACACGGTAAAGATTTGAGAGACTCCTTGTTTTTGACCTAGAGCTTTAAGAACTACAGAGCCCTTTTTACATCATAATTCAATCTAAAAAATCCTTTTACAGACTAGTAAAACCATGACCCTGTACAGTTTAATGCAATACAACAACCAAAGACAACAAACACATAAACACTTTTATACAAAACAAGCCAAAATCTCCTCACAAAAATATAACATTGGTATCTTTGCATAGGATTACATTTCAGTGTTGTTTTCTGGTCACTCACTCCTGGTTCTATTTGTATGCAATATATACAATAATTAATAAATCAGAAATACAAAGCCAATTGCATTTGCCAAAACAAGCCTGTTCTTAATTTGTCTTTTTATTATTTCCAAGCACCATATAGTGCAATTGTGCTATGTGCAACCTACACGTGAACATGCAGTATACACTGAAATATATGCAGTCCTAATGAATGTGAGAGAACTTCTGGTTTGACTGTTTGACTTCATGTACTGACCCCTACAAGGCACAATAACCTCCTCCTTCTTGTCCAGGTGGTCTTTGTGGCACTTTGTGTGGCAGCGGCGGCACTCAAGGGCCGGCGGGGGCTTAAAGACATGCCACAGAGGCCGAGTGCAAGCCTCGCAGCTTGAGGGGAAGTGATAGAGAGTGAGGATGAACTCATGGCCTTTATGGTTAATGTAGGAGGGGCGATCACTATATGGCGTCGGCTCCACTACAACCTCCTGTTCACGCTTACTCTCGCCTTCATTGGCATACAGGATCTGGGAAAGGAAGGGAATGCAGTTCAGTTGAACTTTTATTGAAGCAAACAGCTGAACTAAAATGGACTTAATTTATGTCAAAGGAAGAAGGATGGACAGAAAGAAAAAGCAACATGAAGTGTTCTTGGTCATGATATTTTGGAGAAACAGCTGTTATTCATGTGATATGGCAGCATTACCTGGAATATCTTTGGGATTTCTTTAGCATCTGCACGGTACACATCAGTCTGAGTGACAGGTCGGACATGAAACAGCTTACTGTAGGGGGCAGAGAGATGGAGGAGTTACTGTAAATCTGGAGCTCATCATTTGTAGCAGTCTTTCAAAAATCACGTGTCTGTATCCACTTCTAAATCACTTCTCAAATCATGCATACTTATTTCATCCAATTGCTCAGAAAAATGTTTCTGATTCGGTCCACCACTTATATCTAGACTGAGACAGTTACACAACTAAGAAATGAGGACATTTAGTGCAGATATCTCTGGGGCAAAGAGCCTGATGATGCCTGATGATTTTGGTGATCTGTTGACTTTGTTTCCTCTAGTGCCACCATGAGGTTTTAAAGTTAGTTGGGGGACTCCAGTCCTCATACAGTGATATTCTCTGATGGCCTTTAAATTAGGTGCAAACATGTATATTCCTCTCAAAATGAACAGCGATAACTTCATCAAGCACCATCATCAAGTCAACATTTTAATTTGTCCAAAATGTTACTTTGGTTTATGACCTGAAAACTAACAACATTTTATGAGATGTACTTTAAAATCCTCTATATATTTGGTATTATACTGGTCAAACCCTGCTTTAAAGGACTCACTCAATTTCCAGGGTCATGAAAGGGTTGGCCTGCTCTCGGTCAAGCTCACTGTTGTAGAACAGGATCTTTTTACTGCTCACCACTACATACTGTAAAGGAAAAGGAAGCAAAAGACAAAGTGGGTTAAAGGCGGAAAAGACTCAATGATAATGGTAATTACTAGGCAAACAAATCTGTAGACGTGAGAATAATACGTTACTTTTTTGTCCCAGCCAAACCGCTTTGTGTTCTTGGTAGGAAGTGAAACCCAGCCCTCCAACCTGGAGTCTGGTGAGCGCAGAAAAAAACAGGAAGATAAAAAGCCTTTCATCATGTGAAGCACTTTAAAGAAAAAAGGCACTTTGACATTTTGAAACATTGGTGGCATTTTCTTTAAACAGACACACAATCAGACTGACAGGAAATGATTCCTCAGGGTGCATGAAGCCCTGCTACTTGGTTTTAACAACACATTTTAACAGGCTCTTCAAAAATAAAAATATCTTTAAAATAAGTCCACACAGCAAACTTCATTATGTTATCAAAGTACTTTTCCCACGTCTTTTGTAGTGTAAGAAAATGTGAACAGAGCAGGCCAGTATCGAGCTGTGAGCATTCACGTGTCTAATGAACATTCAAAAGGATTACAGCACAGCACAGCAGAGACTGAGTCAACAGAGAAGAAGGATTGGCTGCAATTTTGCTAGGTTGAACCAAGGTTGGGGCTTTTTCTTTCTCAACTGAGTGAATTCAGAAAAAAACGATTTTCTTCAAATTAGAATGGACAAAGGGTATGAAGCATTGTTGGATCAATTTCAATTTTAATTTCCATCCCCAACCCCGGTTTGAACCAATATGTAGGGTCACCTGCAAGTTCAGGCTCAGAATCAGGGGGCTGTTCATAGGTGAGGGCGAGGGGGCGGTGGCCCTGCTCCGCCCGCTCGTCACATTCTTCTTCATCCTCAGAGTCAGAGTCAAAGAGAGAGCGAGCCGAGTGCAGGTTGGGCCGGGTGTCAATGCAGACAGATTTGTGTGTGCGCTGGTAGGTGAAGGACATTGATTCTGAGGTGTGAGAGTGAGTAATGCGCACTGTGCCCAACCCCGCAGAGAGAAGTGGAGGTGAAATGAGGTGGGAAAAAAGGAAAGAAGCATGAAGAGAATAAGGTCAAATACAACTGGCCTGGAAGACAAAGAGCATCAAAGTGAAAACATAGGAAACCGATAGAGCACACAGAGAGAGATGGCAGGAAAGGGAATGTAGGAAGTGCATGCTGAAGTGTACTCCTTACAGAACTGGCTTTGAGCCTTTTAAGTCTACATGTTTGTGCCAAACCATGTGATAATGAGTGTGAAATAAAGTCTCCTGATGTTTACCTGGGTATCCGTCAACCATGTCCAGGTCGTTGCCACTGCTGATGCTGGTGGAGTCCAAAGAGTGAACGCTGAGGGAGGTGAGCTGGCAACGAAGCTGCTCGAGATCGCTGTCCTTACTGTCCAGCGCCATCTGAAGTTCCAGGCGCACCTGGTTCTCTTCTGCTATCGTCTGAACAAGAGACATAAACACAATCAATCATGAGTCACAATGGTGGTACAGTGCGGAAAACAATTAAATCGTCTTGGCTGTAATCAGGGATACCATCTTGTCTGTTAGGTAAGGGATATGAGTTGCACTTTTTGACTCACTGTTGTAGAACAGGATCTTGATCATCCAGTAGGCAATTTCCTCCTACATGTCTTTGGCATCACATTAAAAGTAAGCTCAGATCTTGGAAAAGTGATTTATGACTCACTGGCCAAGACTATTCCTCGCAAAAATATTAATTTTCAAGTCCATTTGTATCCTACTCTATCTTCAGCTCACTATCGTAACAGCAATAAAAAAACATCTTTCATCTGTATCTCAGAGAAATACAATGTTTTTCTTTTGTAAATGTATCTGTGTATATGTTGGCAATGTGGGTGTACAGACCGCTTGCATGTCCGTTAGTTCTCTTTGGTATTTGATGATGGTGTGGTTGAGTTTCTCCTTCTCTGTTCTCAGCTCTAGCTGCAGCTTCCTGTTCTCCTTCTCCTTTCTGTGCACCTCGGTGCCGGTGCCCCGGAGGCCTCCCTTCCCTGTCTCCCTCCTCTGCATCACCTCGGCCAGCTTGTTGATGGCCTGGGAGAAAAAAAACAGTGACATTTTTCTTAAAAGTATGAGATGATAAAGTATGAATTCTGTAAATACACAGGGAAGCCTACAGGAATATCAATGCTGCTGCAAGAGTTCAACATAAGTTCAGCTGAACATTATTCTTAACAACAAATGACAAACTGTCTGGTAGAACAAGTCTGTGAAAAAATATATAAAAGTAAGAAAGTAAAGAAAAGACTCCAGGCTTTGCAGACCTGTGTAGGCGTGCAGAC